>NC_048298.1:80936873-81110266 GCF_013100865.1 Trachemys scripta elegans
TTTTTTTTTTTTTTTAATTAAACACCACAGAAAAAGTCTGCAGATAAACCAATGGTGCTGAAACGATTTAAGCACAAATGATTTGATGCCGCCACATGCTAATCATCCTGATTTAGTTTGTTTTGCCCTGTAGCCGTACTAGTGCTGACCTACACAGTTTCAGTTGCAATGCATTCAGGCTACCTATTCCATAATTACCAGATCACATGCCAGAAGCAGCGTATCCTGAGAGTACATTCAGAGAGTCTGAAGACATTGCTGGGCTGTTGGACACTAATGAAGACTAGCAGAATCACTTCATTTTGTCTGCATCTATATTGACACTATTACTCCTGCTGAAAGCTAGACTATTTTAGAATAATTAGACTATTTGAAAGCAATTAATGTTTGTACATGTATTTATCCTCTCAACACCCTGGTGATAGAGAAGTAGTATTCTCCTCGTTTTACAGATTGGGAACTGAGACAGAGACTTGCCCAAGGACACATAGGATGCTTGTGGCAGAGCAGGAGATTGTATCCAGGTCTCCAGCTAGTGTCATCACTGACCATCCTCTCTCTCAGGGCTTAGTGACTTATGATTGGAAATAGTTCTTTGTATTTAACTCAAACATTCAGTTCACCTTAATTCCTCATGAGATAACTAATGAAAAATGCTACAAGATAACCCATTAACCTTAGTGATTAGATAGTAAAATTTGAAAGTCAGTATTCATATTTTGGTAACGTATAATTCTGAGACAAATTTTCATTTTAATTTCCATACAAGTGCTTAGAGTCAATACTATCTATGTACAGGAAAGTTAAATATCCATAAGACTAGATATTTCATGTGCAATAATAAAGACAGCTAATCCCATTCTTCCTCTACTCCCCCCAGTCTGAAAGGCATGCTTTACCAAGTGTGTTGCACTTATTTTATGACAATATTGTATAATAAAGTTCAACTAATGGCACACAACACTACTGCCACTCAGTCATACTCTTACATTATGCTGGCAATCATTCATATGTAACATTGCAACTGAACAATTTCCAGTAAATTTAGTTTTTGTTTTACAGAGTTTCTACCTAAAGAGCTTTTACACAGAACTACAACACATAGCAGCTTAGTTTTCTTTGGTTTAATTATAAAATCACTGTAGTATTTACCAAAGAGCAGGATTTTGCTACAGGGCAGTTAGGTAACTAAATATAACCATAACAGTTGCTGTCTGTTCTCATTACTTAACCTACCTGCTTGACAAGCAGATTATTTATATCTTAAATATAAGTAAACTTATTGATAACACCTGCATAGTAAAGTCTAAATATTTAGAAGAAACTTTTTATTATGATTTTCAAACTGAAGAATTTAATCCTTAAAGCTAGAAACATCATCAGAGATGCACCACTATGCTTTTCTATAGGGTGCACACCTGATGCAATGGGATAAGTGTATGAAAATGAGGGATTTAAAAAATCAGTTGCATACTGATGAAATTCTTATGTTTATTTTATGAAGTTATAGCAGGTCAAATATTAATAATACTTAAGGAAAATACCTACTTAAGGATATTGTAAGAATTAGTTACTATACATGCTTTGAAAATAAGTACTACATACAGGTGCTTTTACAGACTACTGAACGCTGTATGCCCATGCATGCTCCCACAGGTCTCCTTCCCAAAGCTTCACAAGCCAGCAGGGAGTGTTCCCATTGGATAGAGGAAGAACGCTTAAGGTCAGACTTCCCTATGTCTGGTCTGAGAATGACACTTGGCTGGGCAGCCAGACACCACAGCCCCCAAAGCTCTTATCAAGCAGAAGGAACTGATGGGAATTGGAGACTCCTTGATGTGGGTCAGAACAATGAGGGGTTGCTGATTTTGGTTAGGATACAGTATGTTGGTTAGACAACAACGTTTACATGGGGAAGTGATTTTGTCTTCTCTTTAATATTAGAGCTGGCTGGGAAGTCTGACAATAGCATTTTCCTTTGGAAAGCAAAATGGTCCATGGGAACACATTGATTTCAAAGAATCTGTCACTGGAAACTTGTCTGGTTTCCGCTAGCTCACCTACCTGCTGGGAAGCCAGGAGAGAGACTAGAGAGGAACAGAGTTGTTCAGATTATTATTACAGCTGCTATAAATATAACTTCCAAATATAACACCAGAACATTCACTAAAAATACTATATATAACTAAAGCTTAATTGTGCCATTCCTACCCAGACCTCAATTGAGCAAGATACTTCAGTATGTACTTTAATCTCATGAATAGTCTTCAATGGGACTATTCATGCTTAAAGTTAAGCACATGCTGAATTGAGGGCAAAAGTAGTTACACTGACTTCAGAGCGATTTCTTGGGTAATTAAGGCCAGTGTAATCAAACCTTTAATATTTAGAGCAGGGATCCTCAACCTTTGGCACGCAGCCCTTCAGGGAAATCCTCTGGCGGGTCAGAACAGTTTGTTTACCTGCAGCGTCTGCAGTCTCGGCCAATCGCAGCTCCCACTGCCCGCAGTTTGCCGTTCCAGGCCAATGGGGGCTGGAGGAAGCGGTGGCCAGCACATCCCTTGGCCTGCACTGCTTCCCGCAGCCCCCATTGGCCTGGAACGGCAAACCGCAGCCAGTGGGAGCTGAAATCAGCCGAACCTGCGGATGCTGCTGGTAAATAAACCGTCCCGACCTGCCAGCAGATTTCCCTGATGGGCTGCGTGCCAAAGGTTGACGATCCCTGATGTAGATTAATAGAATGGGACTATGAAAGCTTAAGGTGACATTGCTTTAAAATTGCCATATGGGCATAAAGACAAACAGGAGCCAAGAGTACACGTTTGTACAGCATTGAGGGAACTCAGAAGAAAAAACAAAACTGTTAATGCACTGAGTGGATTTGTTTATAAGGAAAGACTTGAAGTGTTGTATAGTACGTATAGCTTGGAGCTAAGCAAGATTTTTTTTTTTTTTTAAATAAATACTTGTATAGCATTTAAATTACACCTCTACCCCGATATAACACTGTCCTTGGGAGCCAAAAAATCTTACTGCGTTATAGGTGAAACTGCGTTATATCAAACTTGCTTTGATCCACCGGAGTGCTGCGTTATATCTGGTCGCATTATATCGGGGTAGAGGTGTATTTAGGATAACATATGGGATGAAATCAAGAATGGGAAGACAATATTAGGAGCCACTTCCTTATAATTTTATCTATTAGACTGTAGAATAGTCTCAAGTAGAAACAAACAATGGAAGTCACATAACTTAAGACACTTATGTCAAGGGTGGGCAAAACACTAAGTACCTAAGGGAAAAATCTTGAACTGGAAAGATGGATTAGAAAGACTAATAGAATCACAGAACAGACCTCTGCTAGAGCCTGCAACTCTCTTCTCTAGTAGCTAGAGCAGGGAGGATGAAGCAGCCTACTTGTGCCATTAAACTTTACAAGTTTAAATTCCCTAAAACCAAGTTATTTAGTATCTCCTTGTGGGTAGTGTCTTGCCCAGTTGTCCTCCCTCAGCACTCAGCTCTCTGTGCATGGGGAAGAAGAAATGTTAATTAGTTGACCAGCACTTCAGAGACCAAATTCTCCCTTTTGCCATTAGCACTTAGAACTGAGCAGAAGGAATGAGCAAAGTAACAGAGGAGATAATGGCAACACAGTCAGACAACCAAAAAGTGTTTAGCTAAAACTTGTGGGAGAATTCAACTCTATAGAACCTTCTCTTCCCTGAGTTTCACTGGCAGAAAAGTGAGTGTATCAAGGACTCATATTTTCTTCACTAATAAAAGTTCAGAAGTATTGCCTTTAACATTGATAAAATAAAGCTTTGCATTATAAAACAATTTCTATTTAAAATGTTATTTAGTCCTACTACTAGGAGAGATGAAAAGATTTGTAATTAAAAGGGCAGTCAAATTTGGTCTAAAATTTACATTTGGTTAAAAATTGTCTTTTTAAAGCCAAAAAACTCTTTACTCAGTCTTTTAAATTCAAGTTAAAAAAACAAAACAAACACTTCCCCAGTCACTAAAATCTGAACCTGATAGCACTAACATAGTGAAAGTGAAACCAACAACTGACTCCATTGATTTGTTTTGTCCAAGCCAAGTTAAATGCAAGAATAAAATACTGACATTAGATTTTAAAATATCAGTTGTAATAATCTGTTACTGAGCACATAAGGAAGTGAACTCTATGAATTTTTTAAGTGTCCCTTTAACACTTTGGGTCCTAAACTGATTGACAGAATTCACTGAACTGGTTTCCACTTTATCCAAATCCAGAAAACATGCACAAGCATAACTTTTTGCAGAACCTAAGCCTTAATTTTGTTATGCTAAATAGTAATATTTAAAAAAACTATTGGAAGCATTTTCCCATTGACATCAAAGCAACCTATTACACTGGTCATGGTGTCCCCATTTCCTAGTTATTCTGCACCCAGTCAGATCTGGATTTAGCAACTAGTTATCAATCCTTAAGGTTTTTTGCCTGCTAGGAAGTTTGTACTGTTTTCCAGAAGTGATGTAACTGAATAAACGCTAGTGTAGTTCTCCATTATGTCAGCGACACTGGAACAGCCAAACATTACAGACATGTGGGCAAAAGATGCCTACTTTTCGCAAATAGTTGTAAAATTACTTCAGTTACAGAGACTTCATGGTGAACAAGTGTTTAAATCAGAACAAGAACCTGTTTTTTACAGAAGAGTGAAGTGTCTCTAATGAGTTTGGATACACTTCATAGCAAATAGGAACAGATGTACAAACTTGACTGTTCCAATGATAAATTAAAAGCAGCAATTACACATGTGATTATTCTGATAAGTACCTTAATGTTTCTACAGAACCTAGTCCCAGTCCTGATGGGGGCTTTGCGTGCTACCATAATAAAGAAAAGTCAATCAGACCAAATTAGCACACACAATACTTGAGGCAAGAGCAGCAGTATTTCACTGACTGTTCTTGTGTCAGATCAAAAAAGTGACGTGGTTCCACTCAGTGAGGTAAGTAATGAAGAAACCTTTTTGCAACATAGTGATTGTTAATTGATTGTTCAGATTGAACATAAAGAAAACGTTTAGGATTCACCAGAAACAACAGATTTGCTTTGTGAACCATTTTACACCATTGTATTGTTTCTTGCTTATTTGCATTTAATTGCAGTTCCTGGCTGACTCATTAGCAAATTTACAAGTTCACAATATTCTTTGAGAGTCCCTCCCCCACAAAGGTACTTTTTAAAACTCTCTCAAATGAAACTCAGCATCCAGGGCCTTAGCAAAGGGGTTTCCAGCCCTAACGATGTCAGTTACTCAGGCGTAACAAAAGAATTCAAGTGTGAGGCCTGAAGGTTGCACTTGGCTGCTTGTTCCACAAAGCCCCCCATACACGAATGCATTATACCCAGAAACGTGACGGCTTGGAGACAAGCTCGGTAACTAAAGGGACCTTCTACACGAGCGCGGTGCATTTTGCCTTGGAAAAAAGGAAGGACTATTTTAGAGAGACTGGCAGCGTGTCGGCCTCACCTTTACGGCTACCATGAACCTGACTTTTCAGTAATCACAAAATCTGTGCAACCCTCCCCCCCCACCACACACACACACACACACACACACACAGCCGGCCTTCGCGGCAACGAGTTGGCATTTGGCTGCCCTGGGAGAGCGCAGCGCCCGGCCCAGAGCTCGCAACACCAAGAGAGACAGAAGTCGCGGGGGTTGTTTTACTAACAAGCCCTTGGCCGTGTCCCGGGAGGCTCCCCAGGTCAGAGCTCTCCCGGCGGCAGCAGCAGCAGCATCCTTCCCCCCCACCCCGCGCGGGGCTGCAGCGCCAGGGAGGGGAGCGGGTCCCCCGGGACCTCACCCGGCACCGACTTTATCCCGAGCCTACAACGGCCGGGGGGAAGTGGACAGAGCCAGGGTCGCCCCCATGAGGAACAGCTGCCAGTGGCGAGGGGCTCCCCCCGCGGGGGGCGGCTCCTCTCCTGGGGAGGGAGAAGCTCGCACCCCGCTGTCCCTCCAGAAGCGCCAAATCCGGGCCAGCTCCTCGCCCCCAGCGCGGGACGGGTGCCCCGGGAAGGTGACCCCCGCCCGGCCCCGGGGGCGGCTCTCACCCACCTGGGCTGGGAGCCCGGCCCTGCCGCCCGCCGCCTGCGCCCCGCGTGGGGAAGCTCAGCCGAGCCGAGCTCCGCGCCCGAGGTCACCGCCAGCCGCCGCCATCTTGTGCGCCCGCCTGCGCGGCCTCCCGCGGCCGCTGGACAACGTCAGCGCCGCTGGGAGCCCGGCCCCAGTCCCGCCGGGCCCCCCCGCCTGCCCGGCCCTGGCGACGGGCTCCGCCTGCCCCGCGGCGCCCAATGGGAGCCGGCTCAGCGAGCGCCCCCCGCCGTGGGGAGGGGCCTTGGGGGATCGTTCAGCCTGTTGCCTTGTCCTGCCTGTGTCTGGTCCTCCGCGTGTGTGTTTGTGGGGGGTCTGTCTGGGGAAGGGGGGTGTCTGTGCCTGCTAGTCTATAGGTCTGTGTCTGTCTGTGGAACTGGGTGTGTGGGGGGCACTGGGGGTGTCTGTCCATGGGTGTGCCTGGGTCTTTGGGTGAGTGTGTGTCTGTCTCTTTGTTTCTGTTTGTCTCTGTGTGTGTCCCTCTGGTTAAAAACCCCCAAGGGGGCAGAATTGTGAGATGAGTTTCCCATAAAACCTACACAGAAGATACCCCAAACCTATTATTTTGTATAGCATTGAAACAAACTGCACAGGGAGCTGGCAACTCATAGAGATCCCCTATCCATCTACCCATCCCGTATGCACCAGGAAGGTGTGCAGGGCTTTGTGGGGGCGGAGGGGAATCAAAACTCATGATGCACTTATATGTATACCATTGTATACAATATAATGTGTCATTGTAATCATATTTACCAGTTCATGTTGTAATCATATTTATCATTTGCATTGTGGTAGCTGCCAGAGGCCCCAGTCAGGATCATTGTGCCTGGTACTCTACAAACACATAGGCCACATGGTGCCTACCTACCCCAAGAAGCTCAGAAGACTATGCCTACAATACTGCGTGTATATTAGGTGCAATGTAACTGAAATCAGAAATACCCTGAGTGAATAAAGCAGTTAAACTAGGAAACTGGGGAAAATACTAGCACTAAGCCTAACTGGTTCCTCCTTGTCTGGTACAACATACTAAAGACAGCAAGTGGAAGAGATTGTTGCAGGCTTATTTTGTATGTCACTTGAATCTGCTGTTGCAGCAAAATTGTTTGCTTTCAAATTTAGTGAATTTTTTTTCTGTTAAGTAGTTCTTTATGTGTCAGCAGGAAAACAAGCCAAGGGAATCCTCTATATTCCTATTCTATCACATCTAAATATTCAATAACTCCCAAGGCAAATATGTTGGTTTGCATCCTGTTACTTTAAGCAGCTTGCATTGTCATTTACCTAAACGTATTATGATGCAACACTATTTACACCTTAGTCACACCACAGCTTTAAGACATTTGAGTGGTTTTCACCAGTAATACAGGAGTGCTGGTAAGAGACTGATCCTTATTTCCAAATGAGTCAGGGTTGTTCTTGTCTCAAGAAGCTTGTTAGTTCTTTCCTGGTTAGATCAACTAGATCTGCACCAGTCTTGGATCAAGAGCAATCAGGAATTTCCTTGTTTCAGTGGTTCTTTTGCATTCTGTTTCCTGTGTTCATTGCAGATTTCAGTCTTGGACAGCTCTATCTTTGATGGCATCATTCTTGCCTAGGCAGAATAAGATCTCTCAGCTCTGTTTTTATACTTCTCAGTACCCTGCTGGACACAGTTTTATACTTCGCCTTTCTGACCTCATGCTATAAGGTTAAGTCACAATGTTCTTTGTACAGAATTGTACACGTGGTATAGTTTCACCTCTTCCTGGAGCTGTTGAAACTACATGCTCTGTAAGAAGTTCTTATTTCATTATGAAGGCTTAAACAGAGAAAGCCATTTATACTTGCATACTATTTTACAACCTGCAGATACCATAATCTATAAGTCTTAAGTATCTGCACATCTTCCTTTTTAAATTAAGCTTTCTGACATAAAACCAAAGGCTTTTAGCTTGTTTTCAGTAATGCATTTTCTGAATAATCAACTTATATTTTGTATTTTCTTTTACTGTGTTTGTTCTTGGACATAGCATATCAGGGTGTTGAGTAGTATCTTGGGATAAATGCCTGAGGCCTGGTCTACACTACGAGTTTAGGTTGACTTTAGCAGCGTTAAATCGAATTAAGCCTGGACACGTTCACACGACGAAGCCCTTTCTTTCGACTTAAGGGGCCCTTTAAACCGGTTTCTTTACTCCACCTCCGACGAGGGGATTAGCGATAAAATCGACCTTAGTGGGTTGGAATTGGGGTAGTGTGGACGGAATTCAACGTTATTGGCCTCCGGGAGCTATCCCACAGTGCTTCATTGTGACCACTCTGGACAGCACTCTCAATTCAGATGCACTGACCAGGTAGACAGGAAAAGCCCCGCGAACGTTTGAATTTCATTTCCTGTTTGCCCAGCATGGAGAGCACAGGTGACCATGCAGAGCTCATCAGCACAGGTAACCGTGATGGAGTCCCAGGATCACAAAAGAGCTCCAGCATGGACCGAACGGAGGTATGGGATCTGCTTGCCATATGGGGAGATGAATCAGTGCTAGCTGAACTCCGTAGCAGTAAAAGAAATGGCAAAATATTAGAAAAGGTCTCCAAGGCCATGAAGGACAGAGGCCATAACATCAGTGCCACGTGAAAATTAAGGAGCTAAGGCAAGCCTACCACAAAGCCAGAGAGGCAAACGGAAGGTCCGGGGCACAGCCGCAAACATGCCCCTTCTACGCGGAGCTGCATGCCATGCTAGGGGGTGCAGCCACCACTACCCCAACTGTGTGCTATGACTCCTTCACTGGAGAAACACACAGGGAAGAGGGTTCGGGGTACGAGGAAGAGGAGGATGAAGATAATGTGGATAGCTCACAGCAGCAAGGAAGTGGAGAAACCGGTTTCCCCAACAGCCAGGATATGTTTATCACCCTGGACCTGGAGCCAGTAACCCCCGAACTCACCCAAGGTATACTCCCAGACCCTGAGGGCACACCGGGGACCTCTGGTGAGTGTACCTTTGTAAATATTACACATGGTTTAAAAGCAAGCGTGTTTAATGATTAATGTGCCCTGGCAATTGCAGCCAGTACAGCTACTGGATAAGTCTGTTAACGTGTATGGGGATGGAGCGGAAATCCTCCAGGGACATCTCCAGAAAGCTCTCCTTGATGTACTCCCAAAGCCTTTGCAAAAGGTTTCTGGGGAGGGCTGCCTTATCCCATCCGCCCTGGTAGGACACTTTACCACGCCAGGCCAGTAGCACGTAGTCTGGAATCATTGCATAACAAAGCATGGCAGCATATGGTCCCAGTGTTTGCTGGCATGCAGACAACATCCATTCCTTATCGCTCTTTGTTATCCTCAGGAGAGTGATATCATTCACGGTCACCTGGTTGAAATGGGGTGATTTTATTAAGGGGACATTCAGAGGTGCCCGTTCCTGCTCAGCTGACCAGAAATGTTCCCCGCTGTTAGCCACGTGGTGGGGGGAGGGGTGAAGTGATCATCCCAGAGAATTGGGGGGGGGGGTAGTTGGGTTTGTGCTGCATGTTAACCCAGGAACCGCAGCCCCTCCTTTTTACATTGCAAACCCATTTTAAATGGCCAACCCAATGGGTGGTTGGTATGGGAAATGAGGGCGCTACTGTTTGAAACCATTCCCACATGTTAAGAAGGTGAAAAAAGCCAAAAGACTGTGGCTTACCATGGCTGCCTGCAAGCTGAAATCTGTTGCCTGGCACTGCGTGAGTGATCTCTCACACCAAACTGGCAGGCCCTCAATATAAGAGGAAAAATGCGACCTTGTAATGAAAGCACATGTGCTGTGTAATGTGAAAAGCAAAATTTAACGTGAAAGAGTGTACCCATTGTTCTCTAAAATGTTTCTTTTTTAACCACCTCTCCCTTCTCTTCCACCAGCTGCAAATATTTCTCCTTCACAGAGGAGAGTGAAGATTAGAAGGAGAAAACGGCGGACTCGGGATGACATGTTCACAGAGCTCCAGATGTCCTCCCACGCTGAAAGAGCACAGCAGAATGCGTGGAGGCAGTCAATGTCAGACTACAGAAAAGCACAGTATGAACGAGAGGAGAGGTGGCGGGCTGAATCGCGGGATGAACAGAGCAAATGGCGGGCTGAAGATGATAGGTGGCGTCAGCTTGCAGACAGAAGGCAAGAGTCAAGGCTCCGGCTGCTGGAGCATCAAACTGATATGCTCCAGCGTATGGTTGAGCTGCAGGAAAGGCAGCAGGAGCAGAGACCGCCGCTACAGCCCCTGTGTAACCAACAGCCCTCCTCCCCAAGTTCCATAGCCTCCTCACCCAGATGCCCAAGAACACGATTGGGGGGCCTCCGGCCACCCAGTCATTCCACCCCAGATGATTGCCCGAGCATCAGAAGGCTGGCCTTCAATAAGAGTTAAAGTTTTAAACTCAGTGTGTCCTTTTCCTTCCCTCCTCCTCCACCCATCCCGGGCTACCTTGGCAATTATCCCCTAGTTGTGTGATGAATTAATAAAAAATGCATGAGTGTGAAGTAACAATGACTTTATTGCCTCTGCAAGCGGTGCTCGAAGGGAGAGGGGAGGGTGGGGTTTTTGGTTTACAGGGAAGTAGAGTGAACCAGGTGGGGGGTGGGGCGGAGGGTTCATCAAGGAGAAACAAACAGAAGTTTCACACTGTAGCCTGGCCAGTCACAAAACTCATTTTCAAAGCTTCTCTGATGCGCCCTGCGCCCTGCTGTGCTCTTCTAACTGCCCTGGTGTCTGGCTGCGCATAATCAGCGGCCAGGCGATGTGCCTCAACCTCCCACCCTGCCATAAATGTCTCCCCCTTACTCTCACAGATATTGTGGAGCGCACAGCAAGCAGCAATAACCATGGGGATATTCTTTTCGCTGAGGTCTGAGCAAGTCAGTAAGCTGCGCCAGCGCGCTTTTAAACGTCCAAATGCACATTCCACCACCATTCGGCATTTGCTCAGCCTGTAGTTGAACAGGTCCTGACTACTGTCCAGGCTGACTGTGTACGGCTTCATGAGCCATGGCATTAAGGGGTAGGCTGGGTCCCCAAGGATAACTATAGGCATTTCAACATCCCCAACGGTTATTTTCTGGTCCGAGAAGAAAGTCCCTTCCTCCAGCTTTCGAAACAGACCAGAGTGCCTGAAGACGCGAGCATCATGTACCTTTCCCGGCCATCCCACGTTGATGAAACATCCCTTGTGATCCACCAGGGCTTGCAGCAGCATTGAAAAGTACCCCTTGCGGTTTATGTACTCGGTGGCTTGGTGCTCTGCTGCCAAGATAGGGATATGGGTTCCGTCTATCGCCCCACCACAGTTTGGGAATCCCATTGCAGCAAAGCCATTTCAGGGCAGGGGAAAGCAAGTCACAAAGTTCCATGAAAGTGCCCTTACGCATGCGAAAGTTTCGCAGCCACTGGGAATCGTCCCACACCTGCAGCACGATGCGATCCCACCAGTCTGTGCTTGTTTCCCGGGCGTTCCAGGGCATGAACCTGCCCCAGTAACACCATGATTTGCACATTGCTGGGGCCTGTACTTTGTGAGGTCTATGTCCATATCAATTTCCTCATCGCTCTCGTCGCCGCGCTACAATCGCCTCCTCGGCTGGTCCTCGTTTTGCTTTGGCATGTCCTGGCTCTGCATATACTCCAGGACAATGCACATAGTGTTCATAGTGCTCATAATTGCCGCGGTGATCTGAGCGGGCTCCATGATCCCAGTGCTATGGCGTCTGGTCTGAAAAAAGGCGCGAAACTAGTATCTGACGGACGGAGGGGCGAGTGACGACATGGCGTACAGGTACAGGGAATTAAAATCAACAAAGATGGCTGTGCATCAGGGAGAAACACAAACAACTGTCACACAGAATGGCCCCTCCAAAGATTGATTTAAAATCTCTGGGTTTAACAGGCCGTTGATTTCACAGAGGGAGGGGGAAGCAAATAAATACAGAACAAATCTATTTTTTACATCTTAAGCTGGCAGACAACGGTGCAGCATGACTTATAGCCCTCGGCATCTTCTGGTTGTTTGGCAGAAAATACTGGGCGCTTGGCAGAAAATAGCATACTACGACTGATAGCCATCATCGTCGAGACTGCCCAGGTGCCCATGATTGACAGCCACTGCAGTACAATGACGACGGATACCAGTCGTAATATACCATCTTCTACCAAAAGGCAAGGGGCTGCTGTTGTGTGCAATGCAGCCCCACGTCTGCCAGCCCCACGTCTGCCAGCACCCAGATCGCCAATGAAGGCTACCAGTCATACTGCACCGTCTACTGCCAAAAGGCAATTAGCTGCTGCTGCGTAGCAATGCAGTACCACGTCTGCCGGCACTCAGAGGACATATGGTGACGGTGAGCTGAGCTGAGCGGGCTCCATGCTTGGCGTGGTATGTTGTCTGCACAGGTAACCCAGGTAAAAAGGCGCAAATCGATTGTCTGCCGTTGTTCTGACGGAGGGGGAGGTGCCTGACAACATGTACCCAGAACCCCCCACGACACTGTTTTGCATCATTCAGGCATTGGGAATCTCAACCCAGAATTCCAATGGGCAGCAGAGACTGCGGGAACTGTGGGATAGCTACCCACAGTGCAACGCTCTGGAAGTCAACGCTAGCCTCAGTACTGTGGACGCGGTCCGCCGACTTCATGCACTTAGAGCATTTTATGTGGGGACACACACAATCGGCTGTATACAACCGATTTCTATAAAACCAGCTTCTATAAATTCGACCTAATTTCGTAGTGTAGACATACCCTGAGAGAGCCTTAGGTTGGCACTGGGATCATTTCAATTGTTGTATGTGCTGTGACAAAGTTCCTCCTCTATCTTGGTGGGTCTTGCACTTATTGGTAGATTTTCTTGCCTCAGAGATTCACCATGTGGGTTGGGGAACAGCCCAGAAACCTTCCCCTCTGGAAGAACCCACAGTCCAGGTCAATTGGGAGGTTTGGGGGGAACCCAGGCCCGCCCTCTACCCCGGGTTCCAGCCCAGAGCCCTGTGGACTGCAGCTGTCTATAGTGCCTCCTGTAACTCCCTGGGCTACTTCCCCATGGCCTCCTCCAACACCTTCCTTATTCTCACCACAGGACCTTCCTTCTGGTGTCTGATAACGCTTGTGCTCCTCAGTCCTCCAGCAGCACACCCTCTCAGCTCCTTACACCTCTTGCTCCCAGCTCCTCACACTCACACCACAAACTGAAGTGAGCTCCTTTTTAAAACCCAGGTGCCCTGATTAGGCTGCCTTAATTGATTCTAGAAGCTTCTTCTTAATTGGCTCCAGGTGTCCTAATTAGCCTGCCTGCCTTAACTGGTTCTAGCAGGTTCCTGATTACTCTAGTGCAGCCCCTGCTCTGGTCACTCAGGGAACAGAAAACTACTCATCCAGTGACCAGTATATTTGCCCTCTACCAGACTCCTGTACCCCACTGGTCTGGGTCTGTCACAGTACGCTTAACAATGTTTAAAAAAATATCTATTGGGTACATATCCTAAGAAACTAGGCACTGCTGATAAAAGGAATTCACTCAGAGTATGTCTCTGACATCTGTTTGCTTCTCATTATCTGGGGAAAACAAGAGAGTGTTTGATTTACCACTTCAGCATCTCAAGATACCCCCTCAGTTTGAAATTTATAACACGTCAGGGTGTTTACTTGACTGCATTTAAAATCTTGGACATCTGGTTAAAGGGTTCCATTTGTGTCATAGCAGAAAGTGTGTTTTTTAATGTAAATCTTGAAATGAAGTACATAGTTGGTCCAGTTCTGCTCTGTCACACCTGGGAATCCTCACTGATTTTTATCAAGATTGCAAAAGTGTAACTTGGGCCTAGTCTTCACTTACCGGCTGGTCCGGCGGCACGCCATCGATGTTCTGGGATCGATCCCGGAAGTGCTCACAGTCGGCGCCGGTACTTCAGCTCGCCGAGAGGAGTACGCGGCGTCGACGGGGGGAGACTTCCGGCCGCGTCTGGACCGCGGTAAGTTCGGACTAAGGTACTTCGAATTCAGCTACATTATTAACGTAGCTGAATTTGCGTACCTTTAGTCCGAAGTCCGGACTAAGTGGGGACCAGCCCTTGGTGGACTCTGGGCCAAGAGTGTCAGCATTTCAATCTTCCTTCAAATATGAAAGAAGAATTAAAGGATTGTCAGGGACACGTTACATTTGATGTTTTTAGCAAATTAATGTGAAGGAATATGTGGATGTGAACAAATGGACATCACCTGGATGTCCTTTTACTGTCTGCATGTGTTCCTAATCTTGCAATTTGAAAATGTTGTCTTGTCAGAATATCTGGTATCAAAAGTAATCAATTATGCACTGTGATTAGGTGCCTTGTCAAATCTTTCTCTTGTATTTCTAAGGCACCTATCACCCTGGTATCTATGTTTTGAAATTAGCATTATATTTTTCCTTTTTGCCAAGATGCCATATAAATCCAGAGTAAGGTTTCATTCTTCCTATTGTCCCTATTCCTGATCAGCTTGTCACTTAACATTTTAGAATCTCCACTAGAGGGACTGTGTGGCTGAGGGGGAGGAATGGAATACAGCAGCAGAGGAACTAAAGCACTCTCAAGAAGCAGAGGGAAAATAGCAGGTTTCTAAGCTCTGCCAGAGCAGAGCTCCAATTATGCAGGACTTATTCGATCCACATGGCTGATGCCTTCCCTTGTTATACAACTATAAAGATGTACAGAAGCAGAGCTCATTTTTAGGAGCTCCTGATAGCAGCAGTCTCTTCCCACAAGTCTCTCCCACTACCTCCAAGAGAGCACTTCTACTCCTCCTACCAAGCCATGCCCCTAATGTTAATGTTTAAGAGTCACAAAGATAATCAGGTGATTTTATAATCAGTTAACGTTTCTGGATAATTCCCAATTTGACAGTGCCATTTTGCCACATACCATCTGTCTAATGTACTATGTAGTACACAGGGCTCTGTGTATAACATACAGTCCTGAAAACATCTAGAAATACAGCAGTTTCCACGTTTCATGGACAATTTTAGAGGCAGGGGGTTCCAGGTTTAAGAGTGGTATAGATGAGAATAAATACAGAAGGAAGAACAAGATTCAAAAGGAATGATGAGACAGACTATGAAAAACAACATCGACTAGACCTGTCAACACTGAATCTCTGTGTCTAGCAACAGCATCAAAAAGTTCCATCCCAGAATCTTTTTGTCTGGCTGCCATGGTATTGCCTATGAAGCCACCAGTACAAAGAATTCTGGGGCACGTTTGGACACCAGTGCACCTATCACTGGCTTTGGATGGCACTACTTTTGGTACTCATCAACACCACAGCAGACCTGATGAAAAGAATTGTTGGAGAGTGACATACTCCTTGGCCCCTCCCCCCACCTTCATGGGCTTAAGGCATTATCTTCACAGCACTCTCAGCTTACAGTGGCCTAGGGGTTCTCACAACAAAAATGTTGGTGGCCTCAGAATGCCTCAGACAAATTTTCCTAAAATACTTAATTAACTTTAGGAAAAACAAATAAATATGCACATATACATGTCCAAATCGTAATTTATTTATGTAGGTTTTTTTTGCAGACTCAGTAATAAAAATAATGTACAGTTGTATGTTGATGCCCCTGGCCCTGCTGCCTCCCCCCATCTTCCACAGATCCCCCCCGGTCCCTGCTGCCTCCATCCACTCCCCCAGTCTCCACAGATCCCGCTGCTTCTTCCCCACCATTGGCCTGACCTTCCATGAACTCGCACCCCAGGCTCATCCCACTCCCTGCCTCTTGACCATGGCACCCAGTAAGACTGGCCCTGCTGAAGCCCCACCCCTTGGGCTGAAGCCCAGAACCAGAATCCCATAGCTGGAGTGAGGGGCGGAGGGCTGAAACCCGAATCCGGAGCCTCCAGGGAGGGAGACTGAAGCCCAACCCTGGAGTCCCATGGCTTTGCCCCTTCCCCCATCTCTACCCAGGAGGCTGTTCTGGCTTCAGGAAAAACCCCTGGTGGCTGCATGCATAGGTACCGACTCCGTGGGTGCTCTGCACCCACCGGCAGTCAAGCGCCCCACCTCCCCCCAGCTCACCTCCGCCTCCGCTCCGCCTCCACCTCCTCCCCTGAGCGTGCTGCGTCCCAGCTTGTCCTCCCAGTGCTTGCTGCTGCAAAACAGCTGTTTCGCAGCGTAACAAGCTGTGGGAGGGAGAGAGGAGGAGCCGGAACGCAGCGCATTCAGGGGAGGAGGCGGGGAAGAGGCAGGGCCGGGGTGGGGATTTGGGGAAGGAGTCCAATGAGGCAGGGAGGGGGCAGAGTTGGGGTGGGGACTTTGGGGAAGGGGTTGGAATGGGGGTGGGACAGGGCCTGGAGGGGGGAGGCAGGGGACGAGCACCCACCCGCGCCAGGAAAAGTTGGCCCCTATGGCTGCATGCAGCCACGGTGGCCACATTTAGGGAGTGAGAGACTGGGCATCAACTCCACCCATCCCCTTTCCCTATTTTCTGTTCTCTTCCCCCCTTTCCTTAATCCATCATCTCTTTCTTTTCCTCTTTACTGCCAAACCTGCTTACTCCTCAGACACCTTTATGTTCTTGGTCCAGCTCCCAACACACACACTCTCACACTCAGACCATGTCTACACTACAAACTTTTGCCAATACAAGTTACATTGGCATAAAGCCACTGCGGTTCATATATTGCTTGTGAGTGTGCATACTTGGCTCCTTATGTCAGCACAACGCAGTGCACAATGGATAGGTATTCCCAGTGTGCAACTTGCTACTGCCCAGCGCACTGTCTTTTGTGAAATCTTGGCAATGCATAGTGGGGCAGAAATGAGTCATGCAAGGGTGACTGGGACTGTGTGGTCAAGTTCCCATCACGCAACTTTCTCCATCCCATAATGCCACCCCTAGTCCATAATTATCATGCCTATTTTTAAAATCCCACAAACCCACACAGGAGTTGTTGCTGTGCCATCTCTGAGCGCATGATCCACCACTATTTGCAGAGCCACAAGAAAAGCTGCGGGGAGGATGACAATTTCGTGGAGAACAGATTGTTGTGGGACATTGGAAGAACCAGTTCAAGGTCATTGGTCATGTTCATGGAGCAGCTGCAGATGGTGGAGCGCCACTTCTGGGCCTGAGAAACAAGCACTGACTGGTGAGATCACATCGTAATGCAGGTTTGGGATGGCGAGCAGCGGCTGCAGAACTTTCAGCTGTGCAAGACCATGGTCCTAGACCTGCGTGGTGAGCTCACCCCAGCAGCTGGTGCAGCTGGCCTCAGGGACTGCCAGAGCAGCTGGCCCCGGGTCGCTCCCAGGGATTGCTGCTGAGATGCTTCCTGGGGCTGCCCCCAGGACTGCTGCTTGGGTGGTCCCTGGGACCAGCTGCACTGGCCGCTGCTTGTGTGGACCCAGAGCCAGCTGCCTGGTGCTGCCTAAACAGTGGCTGGTGCAGCTGGCTCTGGGGCGGCCCCCAGGACCACTTCTCGGGCGCTCTTCGGTGCCGTCCCCAGGATTGCTGCTCGGGCAGTTTGCGGGACCAGCTGCACCTGCCGCTGCTCAGCCAGTCCCCAGAGCCAGCTGGCCCCTGAGCAGCAGCTGGCGTGGCTGGCCGCGGGGACTGTCTGAGCAGCTGGCCCCAGGTTGCTCCAGCAGCAGCCAGTGTGGTTGGCTGTGCGGCACCCGAGCAGCTGGCCCCGAAGTCAGCTGCACCCGTTGCTGCGGGAGTCGTGGTAGTCACAGAAAGTCACGGAATCTGTGACTTCTGCAACCTCCATGAAAGAATCACAGCCAGGCCCGCTGACAGCAATTCCGGGCCCCAGGCAGAACAGTCAGTGGGCCCCCACGCACGCACAAGCCGCACCCGCGTGGATGCGGTCCGCCTGACATTTGGGCAGCGCTGCACTTGCGCTGGCTGGTGCCCAGTGAGCTGCCGGCTGCGCTGCTGGGCGAGCTCTTGCAGCATGGCCAGGGCTTCCACATGTCCATCCGGTAGGGTTGCCAACTGTCTAATTGTGCAAACACAAAGACCCTTGCCCCACCCCTTCTCCAAGGCCCTGCCCCCTGCTCACTCCACCCTCCCCACTCACTCTCCCCAACCCTCACTCACTTTCACCAAGCTGGGGCAGGAGTTAGGGTGTGGGAGGGGGTGAAGGTTGCAGGCTCTGGGAGGGAGTTTGGGTGCAGGAGGGGGTGTGGGATCAGGCTTTGGGAGGGAGTTTGGGTGCGGGGGGAGGTGTGGGGTCAACTCTGGGAGGGAGTTTGAGTGCTGGAGGGGGTGAGGGGTGCAGACTCTGGGAGGGAGTTTGGGTACGGGAGGGGGTGCGGGCACTGGGAGGGAATTTGGGTGCAGGCTCTAGGCTGGGGCAGAAGGTTGGGGTGCAGGATGGGGTCATGGGGGCTATGCTTATGTCGGGCGGCTCCCAAAAGTGACCGGCACACCCCTCTGGCAGCAGCTCCTAGGTGGGGGGCCGAGGGCTGCAGTTCCTGGCCAATGGGAGCTGCAGAGTCAGTGCTTGGGGCGGGGGCAGCGCGCAGAGACCCCCTCCCCAGGGGCTGCAGGGACGTGCCGGCCTCTTCCCCAGGCTCTTATTTAGGTTTCATGATGTTCTACTTTAAACTTTTGACCATCTTTTAATCCTGTACACAACCATGCACTTATTCTATTAAATAATAGTCACACGAAAAACATTCAAGGCTGTCAAGAGAATTTCTGAGCCTGGGGATTTTACAATATCTGATCCCCTTTCACCATCCAGATATTATACCCACAGTGGATTTGATTTATTGAGGCTGTCAAGAATCATTTCCCAAATTTAATTAATTTTTAAGTTTGTCATGTATTTATGAATACAAATGCTAAGTATAAAACATGATGTCCAAAAGCAAGAAAATGCAATACATCTTTTTTAAAAATGTATAACCTCATATCTACTTTTTACTATGAAAGCAGGAAGAAAGATTCACCGCTGGAGAAGAAAAATATTGTTCTGACTCTATGTATTTTTTAAATCAGCCATTGATTTGTATATATAGCGCGCACCTATTATATTAATAACAGTGAAACAATATTTACCTAGCCATTTGGCAGACTCACACATCAAGGCTGCTGCTTTAGTGCTCTTTTGAGGGAGGCTTCAGAGCTGCAAGGAAATGCTTGAAATTTAAAGCCTCTGTCACATATCCACACAGCAATAAAGCACTAAGCAGCCTTGACATTTGAGATTACCAAATAGATGAATTAAATAACCCTTCTGAATAGCTCTGAAAGTATAAGCAAAAAGATACTGAATATATTAAGAAGGAAATAATAAGGATGCCTATTTGTCTCCACACACTGGAAGACACAATCCCTAACCTGCAGAATTTGCAGCCTAGGTCTCCGATCCTGCCTTTGGATCAATGACGGAGGATGTCTTCCTACCCCTCATGGAGCCCCATTGAAGTCAGTGAGTGTGCATGCAGGCACAGGTGTCTGCCTGCCTGGAACCATTTGCAGAATCAAGACCCAGGCAGGGGTGCTGGACCAATTTTTATAGTGGGGGTGCTGAGAGCCATTGAACCAAACTGTAAATCCTGTATATAATGGAAATCACTTCAAGCCAGCGGGTGCGGTAGCACCCCGAAAAACCCCAATTTCCAGCGCCTATGGACCCAAGTTAAGACAAGACCCAAAAATTGTAACAAACTATGGGAAAAAGTGGGAAAGGAGGTTTGAGGGTATACTTTTTCTTAAAATTCAGCACATCCACAAGCATTTGCAGAGTTGGGGCTTAACTTTCCCTACAAAAACAAAAGAGTATTAATGAAGTAAAAGGCAGATTCAGCAAAAGATTGGCATGACTTCTGTGTTATTCAGTCATTGACAATAAGATAGTTTGACCTAAGGGCTTGATCCAACTTCTATAAAAAATCAGTAGAACAACTCCTATCAACTTTAGGGGGAGTTAGATCAGGTCTGAAGATAGAAGAAATGTTTGTTTCTTCTAAAGTGGAATACAAATTAGAAAACCTTAAGTGTTTTAAGTGCTCTACAGTTTTAAAAACAGAACCAAAAATGCTGCCAATTAGGCACTAAACATGAATAAGTATGGTCATTTGAATCACTGGATATTTTTCAAAGGTCTTCTTGCGTTTTCTGCATAAGAATAAAGGAGACAGTAAATATTCATTCTCATGCTGATTTGAGTAAAGCCTGTCATTACCAAGGTTGCTGCTGTACTTACTCAGTTTCCCATCTATTCTCTCATTTCTCCAATTCATATTGGCTTTTCGAATAGGGGCAAATGTTTCTTTGTTTTGACTATATTGACTTCAATGGGCTTACATCAGAGGAGTATTTAGGCTCATAGTTCTGAAGACCTGTTGGCTAAGGTATGAGTCTGCAAAGTAAGATTTTTGAACTTTTGCTTTTTAAGTCTTATTTTGAATAGCTTGGAAGTAAAAGAGAAAGATTTCTTAACACGCATGCAGTAAGAGACCATGCTACCAAGATTCTATTTCTCTTATCTGTTCCTGTGGTGAAATTACTCTCCGTAATATCTGTTCTAATACTAATATTTTTACCAAAGTGTCTCAGACACTTCCATCCAGGCTGCCACAGAACCTAATTAAGCACACCTTGGAACAAGCCAAAGACAACCTTGTTATAAGGCAACATAACTCTGTTAAAGTCAGTGGAGTTGATTGCTTTACAAGAGGGCTGAACTTGGCCTTAAATATTGTCTATAGTCAGCACACTGACTGTACCTTGCTTCTAACATTTAAGGTGTGATTCAGGGCCCAGTGATGTGAACAGAACACAATACCCCCTCTCCCCCCGACACACACGCACATTATGAAGAAGTTTCCCTTACTGCTGAAAACTTGTCTGTCATTCTCTTCTTGACCTGCAGGATTAGGAGCTGAAACACAGACATGTGGGGTGTAGTGGATTCTCACCTAACACATACAATTCTCAAAAGGGTTAAATATTATAAGCATAGAGGCTGACAGGCACACATTTCTTTATGCTTTTGGAGGCAGCAGACCACAGGAAGTTTGCTTTTGTTTTTTTTTTTAAATTCTGGGCCAGTTTTGCACAGTTTTCATGCTCTTCTAGCTGCCCTCCCATAATCATCACAGCATCTTTCTTCTGTGAGGCCATCATCAGTGCTTCACCATATACTAGATTATCAGTGTGGCAGAGTGCTGTAGTCAGCTCACACCCGTTCTTATTCTCTTTCCCCACAACCCCCATACTCTGATGTGTATGTTCTCCATCTGCCTGGAGCGCCATCATCCCCAAATTTCCTCCAGAATACAAAACACCATCATCACAGCATGAGACCTGGCTGCCCTGCCAAATGGTAACCTCCCTTTTTTCATGTGTGTGGGGGACCCTTAGTGCTTGTTCTGCTGACAGTGATTTTGGCTTCACTCTGACTTCAGTGGAAGTTGTATCCAAGGGTACAATTGGAACTGTGATTTTTCAAATTGGCAAAAATCATAGGGAGGGCTAGATTTATCCCTGGTATAATTCCATTGAAATAGTTATACATAGGGCAAATTTGGCCCATTTTTACTATACATCTGGAGAATATTGCTTTATATTAAACAGATGTTGGGACACATTCTGTTTTATAAGCTGATTGCATTTTTTCCTTTATTTTGATCCAGTGCCTGGGTTAAATAGCATTGGCTGCAGAATTAACACTCAGCAAGCTAAAATTTACAGATTTCAGCCCCACTGACTCTGTATTTGCTAGCTAGATCAAGATGCCGTTGATTGAAATGCTTCTATAACTAAAAACAATTATATATGCCAAAAGAAAACGTAACTTTTGGGAATTACTGTTATGACTACTCTGAAAGGCACAGTGACTGTTCTTCTGCCTTGTTCAGATGTAAATGGTTGTGAGACCGTGGCTCTTAAATTAAGCTGTAGTACAATTCACTGAAGTTTAGCCAAAGAATGTCTTTGATTGAGAACGCTTAAGTGATATAGTAGGATTTGGTTACAGACTTTGCATTTGTTTTCTCAACCAAGAGTAAAACAATAATAAAGTGATCCACAGGAGAAAAGACTGTATTTAGTTATTGTTTGAGTGTTCATGTTAACAATCAGAGCTTGAGTGTTTTAGATTTCAGTCTGAAATTAGGAGTTCCAAGACAACAATGAATGCTTTTCATGGTTGTCAGCTTTGATTAATGTAACATTAAACCCCTAGAGTACAGTGCATTACACAACTGCTTTATTTCAGGACTGGCAAGGCCAGCCCTCAACAATAATGAAGACTTGATTATTTTGCAGCCAGAACTTTTTAAACATACCATAGTTGCTTTTTATTCATTGTTAATTATTTTAGTTATTTGGATTTTGTTTGTTGGTATTTTCCAAGGTATATGACAATACTGGTTATGATTTTCCCAAATTATACCCATTCCAGCTTAATAAAAAGTCTTTCCGATTTATTGACTGTGGGCCTGATCCTGCTGTTGCTGTACTCAACCTCAGGAGCCCAGTTCACTGCCTTCTGCTCTGTTCTTTGAAGGAAAATAATGCTGGGCATATGCACAGGACATCCATACACTTCTTCCTTGTCGGGTAAAGTACAGAGAAGCACAAAGAGAGACAGGGAGCAAAAATGGCAGCTGAACAAGCTGTGGGGCACAGAAAAATAGCACAAAATTATTTCAGTAATTCTGCAATAAAAGTGATCATTTCTCTGACAGCTAGGTATACTTTTGCTGCCATTTCCATGGCCGTGGAATTGCTGAGTATATGAGACATGGATTATTATTCCCCTTTTACAGAGGGAAAGACTGAGGCACAGACAGCTTAGGGGACTTTTCTAGGGTCACACAGGAAGTCCATGGCAGAACTGGGAATAAAATCCAGTTTCCCAGACTGCAAATGCTGTGCTTTAACCACAGACTACAGCTTTATGAACTTTTAATTGAGAGACACACTATACTTCATATGCAATTTGTTTAATAGTGTGTGGGTTTTTCACAGTTACTTTACAGAAATGTTTGTACGGCTATTTTAGGAAAACTGGACGAAGAGAACGTCAGCTTCCAAATCTGCAACTATGAGATAAATGTACTGTCGTTCCACAAATTCCAAATGTTTCAGATATAATCTTTTAACATAGAGGTAATATATTCACTCTCACAGAAAATACTGTGTGTGTGAAGCACACAGCATAAAAGATGAGAAGTGGTATAAAATAAATATTCTCTTCCATTTGAGGTACTGTACTTGTATCTCTTCACCTATTAATTCAACTTTTAAAAGAATTAAGGTTGTACCTGGTCTTACTTCCCTCTCATGTCACCCCCCTAAACATGAATGTGTGAGGGCAAAAAGCTGCATCACGTGAGACCAGTATTGCACAGCAACCCAGTAAATAAAGCATTGAAATATCTACTTGATGTGCAGGGTCCAATTCTGCATTCTCAGCACACTCCAAACTCCCATTGAATTCAGTAGGAGTTTGGGGATGTGCAAGGAATGTAAAATTGGTCCTTAGCTTTCTCCCTGCCCCATTGCTTTTGTGAACTTAAAAGAATGTTTACACATGTATATATGGTGTATAAACCCTCTTCCCCCTCACATATGATGGTGTAATCCTTGTAATAAATCATCATTTATAATGTGTATTATGGTAGTGCCTAGAGTCTCCAACTGAAAGAAGGGCCCCATTGTGCTGGACACTGAACCCAGTATTGCCAAACCCAAATGTTCAAAAATCATGAGTCAGGCTCACTAAAAATCATGAGATTGGCTTTAAAACCCTGAGATTATGTAGAAGTAATAGCTTTGGTGTTCTTTTTATATGCCAACTGCTTTTTGAGCCTCTTGGTGCACTGGCGGCGGGGTGTCACACTTTGAAGCTTTCTCCACAGCCACAAGGACTAGAAACTTACTTTTTCTTTGAGAATGAAGGCTTAAATCATCTAGGGCCGATGGAAGGATGTTTCGCGCCCTAGGCGAAACTTCCACCTTGCGCCCCCCCGATCCCCGAGCCCCCGCCCTGAGGCGCCCCCCCGTAGCAGCTCTCCCCCTCTGCCCTGAGGCGCCCCCCCTGTGGAAGCTCCCCACCCCCCACTCTGAGGCACCCCCCCTGCCCCAACTCACCCCTGCCCCACCTCCTCCCCGAGCATGCCGTGGCTGCTTCACTTCTCCCGCCCCCCCAGGCTTGCGGCACCAATCAGATTAGGGGTAGCCGTGTTAGTCTGAATCTGTAAAATCTGTAAAATCTGTCCTCAGCTTAAACCTCTCCAACGCATCATCAGTGATCTACAACCCATCCTGGACAATGATCCCTCACTTTCACAGACCTTGGGAGGCAGGCCAGTCCTCGCCCACAGACAACTCGCCAACCTTAAGCATATTCTCACCAGCAACCACGCACCGCACCATAACAACTCTAACTCAGGAACCAACCCATGCAACAAACCTCGATGCCAACTCTGCCCACATATCTACACCAGCAACACCATCACAGGACCTAACCAGATCAGCTACAACATCACCGGCTCATTCACCTGCACGTCAACCAATGTTATATATGCCATCATGTGCCAGCAATGCCCCTCTGCTATGTATATTGGCCAAACTGGACAGTCACTACACAAGAGGATAAATGGACACAAGTTAGATATCAAGAATGGCAATACACAAAAACCTGGAGGAGAACACTTCAACCTCCCTGGCCACACAATATCAGATGTAAAGGTAGCCATCTTACAGCAAAAAAATTTCAGGGCCAGACTCCAAAGAGAAACTGCTGAGCTCCAGTTCATTTGCAAATTTGACACCATCAGATCAGGATTAAACAAAGACTGTGAATGGCTATCCAACTACAGAAACAGTTTCTCCTCCCTTGGTGTTCACACCTCAACTGCTAACAGAGCACCTCACCCTCCCTGATTGAACTAACCTCGTTATCTCCATACTGATTTATACCTGCCTCTGGAGATTTCCATTACTTGCGTCTGATGAAGTGGGTATTCACCCACGAAAGCTTATGCTGCAATACTTCGGTTAGTCTTAAAGGTGCCACAGGACCCTCTGTTGCTTTTTAGGGTAAACAATGAGGAGGCAAAATTTGCAGATGATACAAAACTACTCAAGATAGTTAAGTCCCAGGCAGACTGCGAAGAGCTACAAAGGGATCTCACAAAACTGGGTGCCTGGGCAACAAAATGGCAGATGAATTCAATGTTGATAAATGCAAAGTAATGCACATTGGAAAACATAATCCCAACTATACATATAAAATGATGGGGTCTAAATTAGCTGTTACCACTCAAGAAAGAGATCTTGGAATCATTGACAATTTTAGAGGATTGTTTTAAAAGGCCCCCCATCAACTTAAAAATCACTCTTCTGAAAATATTTACCGTATATTGTTACAAGTAACTCCTAAGGCTAAAGCTTGCAGCAATTCAAGAAAACATTTTTTCCCAGTCTGTTTACTGTATGCATTTGACACCATTTTGTATTGAGCCAGTTTCAGTGTTTCCACTATATAATCAGTCAGTAAATCAGTTACCTCTTTTCTATATGTGAAAGACTCACCCAACAGGGGAGAGAAAAATCATGTAAACAAATATGAATATCGGATTGTAAAACTTCAAGAATTGGCTGAGCGAATCAGGCAGGTATAGTAGCTGAAGCTCCTTTAATTAATATTTTTTTAAACTGACTAGATTTCAGGTTGATAGTGTCCCTTTAGCTTCAATGTTTCCAAACGATCAGTACAAGTTTTTAAAACTGCCCTGCACAAATATGTCTTGCTGTGCTTTTCTTAGGTCCTACCTTGCAATATCCATTAACCTGTGAATAAAGTATTGAAACTAGTTCCTCTCTCTGCCTTATCATTAAAAGGCTCTGTGTTTTTAATCTAACCATACTATTATTATGGTTTCTAGCAATAAAATATCATTACAGCAGAGAACTGAAAGCCAGGATTCTTTTCCCAATTCTTCCACTGACTCTCTTTTCAACCTTGAGCAAGTCAAAACGCTCTGTGTCTGTTTACTCATCTGTAAAATGGTATCATGTTTACTTCACTTGGGTGTTGTAAAACTTAGTGTGTAAAGCTCATAGAGATCTTCAGATGAAAGGGCAAAATACTGTTACATTCTAGGATCTAATCTTTAGAACACAGACCACTCTTCTGAAGAGTCACCCAAGAAATAAACAGATAAACGTAAAGTAGATCTGCTTAACATATTTTTTGTATCATTATTAACCTTTCAGACCACATCACACATGCCTTTGGAGACGCTTGAGAAAGGTATACTGGCAGTTTTAGTAGGAGTTACTGTGCTGGGTTGGCCTGGTGGCCCACTGATAGCCATCCGAACAGCCATACAGTGTTTGATGTCTGTGTATGGTCTCTTGTTCTTCAGACTTGTAGTCACAGGGTTTGAAATGCTACTATTGCAGCACACTAAACACTTGGAGAAACCAGATTTTCTTGGGTAGCTCAACAGCAACCTCTCCTGATGGTTATGGAGCAATACTAATGGGTTTGAAAGGAAATTCTATCTATGGTGATTGCCACAGTCTATGTCAGTGTTTTTCAAACTGCAGGTCGCGACTCAGTACTGGGTCACGGAATGGAAGGCACTGGGTTGTGGCAGCTCTGGTCAGCACCCCTGTCCGGGCTGTTAAAAGTCCCATCAGCGGTGCTGCCCAGCTAAGGCAGGCTAATCCCTATCTGTTCTGACATCGCGCTGTGCCCTGGAAGCGGCCAGCAGCAGGTCCGGCTCCTAGGCAGGGGGGCGATGGGGCTCTGTGCAGCCCCCACCACAGCACTGACTCCGCACTCCCATTGGCCAGTTCCTGGCCAATAGGAGCAGGGGTGGTGGTGCCTGCAGGCGAGAGCCACATGGAGCTGCTTGCACGTGTAAGCATGTAGGAGCAGGACTGCTGCTGGCCGCTTCCAGGGCGCTTCCAGGCCGCAGTCCACAGTGCCAGAACAGGCAGGAAGCCTGCCTTACCACCCCTGCTGTGCCACTGACAGGGAGCCGCCTGACATAAGCCCACACCCCAACCCCGCACCCCAATCTTCTGCCCCAGCCCCCCAAACCTGGAGCCCCCTCCTGCACCTCAAACCCTCATCCCTGGCCCTGGCCCCCCCCCCGCACCCCAGAGCCTGCACTCCCAGCCCAGACCCCCTCCTGCACCCCAACCCCCTGCCCCAGCCCAGAGCTCCCTCCCATACTGTGAACCCCTCATTCCTGACCCCACCCTGCAGCCCTCACCCCCGCACCCCAACACTCTGCCCCAGCCCCGACCCCCTCACACACATCAACCCCTGCCCCAGCTCCGTTGGGTGGTGGGCATCAACAATTTTCCTCAGCTGGGTCGCGAGAAATTTTTTTTGAAAACCATTGGTCTATGTAATGTCACAGCCATTCTAATGTAGGGAAATATTGCAGTATCTTAGGCATGATGCTGGGGGCTTTCACATGGGCTCAGCAGTTGCGACCAGGGCTGATAACAGGGAGTTTCGCAAGGGAGTTCTCCACGTGAAGGAGGAGCAAATACGGGACCCTTGGGGTAAGTGGCTGTCTGTAGGGTGTGTTTGTGTTTGGGGGTTACTTGCTGTGTGCTGAGCTTGTGTTTGTCTGTCTGTCTTTTGTTTGTTTGTTTGAAGGATTGTGTGCTGTGACTGGCAGTTGGAAGCTGTGAGCTTCAAAGTAAGGTTTGAAAGCTAGAAGCCTCTGTTCATTGGCTGAGCCTTAGTGGATGGGGCTATCAAGAAGGCCAGGGCTTTATAAAACAGTGAGCAAGCAACCAGGGAGCTTTGCTAACAGGGCTGCTAAAAGGGAGTTTTGCAAGAGAGTTTGGAAGGGGAGTGGGAAGGGGGCAAGGTTCACTTGCCGTCCTTTTAAACCTGTAAACTAAACTATATTCAAAATGTTTTGATTTAAACAAAACCCTTTCATTAACCTAGGTAGCTGTAGGAGAGAATGCAGTTTTCTGTGCTCAGAAGGATGGTGACCACAATGAGGAGCTTTAAGACCAAGCAGTTTAAAATGAGAGGAGAAATAATGGGAGTTTTTGTGCCTTATACAGAAATGTTGAGGACCTCTGGGAGAAAGAAAAGAATTATCCTACTGCCAGGAAATACGTGTATTTTTTGTACTTGGTGACAAAAAATATTTCCTTCAATTAGCAGCATTGATTATTTTTAATACTCAAAATCTGTAGGTGATTATTCTTTCCCTTTTTGTGTACAGTGTATTAAAGAAATATATTTTGTATGAATTGTTATTTTCTGATATAGTCTGACCTCTAGTGGTACATGACTGTACTCATCACTTCAGGAGGTTGAAGGTGGGCAATTGATGTGGGCCCTCTAGCATTAGCACACTTTTTGATCACTGGCCACTTAGTATATGAGTTAGTGACTTTAACAAATCAACTAAAGGAGTTAATAAGTCACATTTCTGTAGCACTTTTCATCCAAGGCTATCAAGACACCTGAGAAATGTTAATTTCTCAAACTTCACAGAACCCCCTCTGTGAAGCAGAAAAATACCAGGTGACAGATGGGTAAACTGATGCAGGGCCAGGTTTTGATTTGCTCAAGGTCACACAGTAATTAAATTTATGACAAAGAATATAACCTGACCCCCCGTTCTCAGCAGCAAACCACACTCCATTCAGTTTTCCAGCTCTCAATTAATTACAAATGCGATTTGTCATTTTTGCCCAGGAGCATCTGATATGCTCTTTCCCGCCTAGATACTTCTGTAAAAGAGCCTATTTGGAAACTGTTTCTAGGGTACAGTGTAATATTTATGCTATGTCTGGCTGTGCCTGTTCCATTTTTCTGTCATCAAAAACAAGGATTTTGGTATCAAAGAAGAGATTGGTTTATAGGGACACACAACACATAAGAAAGACCAAAAGACCAGAGCCATGGCTGATATTGTCAATTTCCAAGAAATGGACTTATCTTTTGCATGTTCTGATAACTTAGTGCCCTGGTCATTCCTCTAAGATCTAAGCACAGGGGGAAACACTTCTTGCATAGAGCTCTCCCCTCCCACATGGAAGGAGGGAAGAGTTGTCCAGCTCTGTGAATTTCCCTCTTTCCAGGGCTCCATCGATTGCTGTCTGTGGGGACAAACAGTGGGTGGAGGAGGAAGTACGTCATCCTGCCCCCACTGCACCATTTCTGCAGGGTCTACCTGGGAAAAGTAAATTCATATGGAACATATGGCTCTCCTGCCTTTCCTGCAGAATCACCCCCAGGGTGGGGAACCCCTTTTCAGGCAGTTCATGGAGGCAGCCATGGCCAAGGATAATCCCTCATAGCATGGCTGCATTGGAGTCTTGTTACTAGGGAAAGGGAGGAAAACACCGGCTCCAGGGCTGGGGTGGAGGAGGCTGCAGATCCTCTGTGTAAATAGCCTTGGCCTTCTATGGATCTGCAGGTTTGGGGGTAGACCTGCTTCTCATTCGGGGCTGGGGGAGAACAAACCCTGGCCTTGGTGGATCAATCTGGGAAAAACCCAAACAGGAACCTCAGAGTTTTCCTTTCCTTTAGCCTCCTCTCCTGAATTTTTCTGTTGGATGGGGTGAGACAGACTTTAGTTTTTATTCAAACTTTGTATTGTTTTGGGTTCTTTTTGTTCCAGATCTAATGCTGGTGAAGTGTGCCAAGGCTATCATTCCTGGAGGTGGAAGCCCTACATTTATTCATGGAGTAGGCACAGCATATATGATAATGATAATAATTCCAGTGTATATAGAACCTATCATCTGAGGGTCTCAGAGCACTTTACAAAGGTAGATATTATTCTTGTTTTACATAAAGGAAAAATGAAAGCTCAGAGATTAACTGGCTTGCCCAAGGGCCTGCAGCAAACCCAGCAGCAGTTACGAAAGGAACGCAGCTCTTTTGAGCTCTGCCAATTGTGTTATACTTCCTGCCAGTAAAATTCCCCTTCACCTCACCAGTGCTGAAGCAGATGACCACCTCCAGGGCTGAGGAGATACAGAATTGGTACTATCTTTTCAATCCTTGATCTCGCTGCTGAGAATGCTAATTAGGGTGCAATTTAGTACCCTTTTGAGATGATCAGTTTTGTAACATGGACACCTGCTTATTAGAAATAAATTAGTTTATTATTTATTTAGCTTTCACAGTGACTTAACTCTGTTGAAGCTTCATTTTCGCTACAATGGCGTATCAGTGATGTACTGTTTGTATTTTTAATTGAAGCAATTGGTATTCGGCTACACAGTCCAGTTTCTAATTTAAATTGAATGTACATCTATTGAGCCTGCAGAGACCCAATCCTCAGAAATGTTGTTTGTGGATATAAGTGTGATTACTTCTCATTCTGAGCAGGATTGTAATGTGCAAGCAAGACCACTCCCATTTAAAAGTAAAAAATGGGGATATTGCTACTCCAAACCGAAGGTTCAAATGAAAGGACGTCGAGAATAAATTACTTCAGTAAAAGTAGCATATGCTGAGGACTGGGAAGCCAAATGTGACTGACTAACATTAGATGATTCAATTACGTGTTCACCTTTCATCTCTACTTTGCTACAGATAAAGCAGGCATAAGGGGAAATAACTCTTTCCAGCCAGATTGTAGTGCCCTCCAGAGTCTATATATCCCTTCACAGTTCTTTGTCTGTTATAATCAAGTAAAAGTTCTGGCTTGAAAATGATTTTGCTGTTTGGGAGGTATAATTATATCTGTGGATTATATAATCATAAATATCTCCAAGGTACTGGATGGCTCAGGGGGACTGGTAATGAGATATGGAGCTTTGCACTTCTAGGTCACCAGTTAGCATAATTAGTGTGATTAATGCAATTTCCCAGCTCTGCCTGGTGAGATATGTGGAAATAGGCTCTCTGCTAGTGGCAAATTCCTCAGCCTGTTTCATGGTCGTGGAGGTGTGAAAGGCATAGGGCCCTAAAGGTAAGATGCACAAATGCTGACTTCAGCTGAGACAAGTTTAGCATTAGCAGAGCATAGAATCATAGAATATCAGGGTTGGAAGGGACCTGAGGAGGTCATCTAGTCCAACCCCCTGCTCAAAGCAGGACCAACACTAACTAAATCATCCCAGCCAGGGCTTTGTCAAGCCGGACCTTAAAAACCTCTAAATGTACTGGGGTAGCCAAGGAAAAACTATTTTTGGCTCACTTTCTCAAAAAAATAAGCCAAAACTAAATCTAGGAATTCTGTATCATTATAGATAGGGCCCTATCAAATTCACAGTCCATTTTGGTTGATTTCGCAGTCATAGGATTTTAAAAATAATAAATTTCATGATTTCAGTTATTTAAATCTGAAATTTCACAGTGTTGTAATTGTAGAGGTCCTGACCCAAGAAGGAGTTGTGGGGCAGTTGCAAGGTTATTATAGTGGGAGTTGCGGTACTGCTACCCTTACTTCTGGGTTGCTGCTGGCAACAGTGTTGCGTTCAGAGCTGGGCAGCTGGAGAGTGGTAGCTGCTGGCTGGGATCCCAGCTCTGAAGGCAGAGCCACTGCCAGCAGCAGCGCAGAAATAAGGATGGCATGGTATGGCATTGCCACCCTTACTTTTGCTGGGCCCTCAGTCAGCAGCCACCACTGTCTGGTCGCCCAGCTCTGAAGGCAGCACAGAAGTAAGGGTGGCAATACTGACCCCTAAAATAACCTTGTGATTCCCCTTCCCCCTGCAACTCCCTTTTGGGTCAGGACCCTCAATTTGAGAAACGCTGGTCTCCCCTGTGAAATCTGTATAGTATAGGGTAAAAGCACACAAAAGACCAGATTTCCAGGGGAAGACCAGATTTCATGGTCTGTGATGCGTTTTTCATGGCCGTGAATTTGACAGGGCCCTAGTTATAGGGCTACTCTGTCTAGGATGACCTTATTGTCAAGTGTTCATAGCAGTTGCAAGTTTCTTTTGCTTGCATGCAGTGAAGGCTATAATGGTTACACAGTAGTGCTTGAGGCTAATTTTGCAGTAATAGTGACTTTCACCCAACTATCCAAAGGTGAATAATAAATTTGGCAAAGACATCTTTTTCGCATATTCAGTCTATAATAGATGTGTATATAAAATGTGCTACACATATCATAGAATCATAGAATATCAGGGTTGGAAGGGACCTCAGGAGGTCATCTAGTCCAATCCCCTGCTCAAAGCAGGACCAATTCCCAACTAAATCATCCCAGCCAGGGCTGTGTCAAGCCAGGCCTTAAAAACCTCCAAGGAAGGAGATTCCACCACCTCCCTAGGTAACCCATTCCAGTGCTTCACCACCCTCCTAGTGAAATATTGTTTCCTAATATCCAACCTAGACCTCCGTCACTGCAACTTGAGACCATTGCTTCTTGTTCTGTCATCTGCCACCACTGAGAACAGCCGAACTCCATCGTCTTTGGAACCCCCCTTCAGGTAGTTGAAAGCAGCTATCAAATCCCCCCTCATTCTTGTCTTCTGCAGACTAAACAATCCCAGTTCCCTCAGCCTCTCCTCATACGTCATATGCTCCAGACCCCTAATCATTTTTGTTGCCCTCCGCTGGACTCTTTCCAATTTTTCCACATCTTTCTTGTAGTGTGGGGCCCAAAACTGGACACAGTACTCCAGATGAGGCCTCACCAATGTCGAATAAAGGGGAACGATCACGTTCCTTGATCTGCTGGCAATGCCCCTACTTATACAGCCCAAAATGTTGTTAGCCTTCTTGGCAACAAGAGCACACTGTTGACTCATATCCAGCTTCTCGTCCACTGTGACCCCTAGGTCCTTTTCTGCAGAACTGCTACCTAGCCATTCGGTCCCTAGTCTGTAGCAGTGCATAGGATTCTTCCGTCCTAAGTGCAGGACTCTGCACTTGTCCTTGTTGAACCTCATCAGGTTTTTTTGGCCCAATCCTCTAATTTGTCTAGGTCCCTCTGTATCCGATCCCTACCCTCCAGTGTATCTACCACGCCTCCCAGTTAAGTGTCATCTGCAAACTTGCTGAGAGTGCAGTCCACACCATCCTCCAGATCATTAATAAAGATATTAAACAAAACCGGCCCCAGGACCGACCCTTGGGGCACTCCGCTTGAAACCGGCTGCCAACTGGACATGGAGCCATTGATCACTACCCATTGAGCCCGACGATCTAGCCAGCTTTCTACCACCTTACAGTCCATTCATCCAGCCCATACTTCTTTAACTTGGCGGCAAGAATACTGTGGGAGACCGTATCAAAAGCTTTGCTAAAGTCAACGAATAACACATCCACTGCTTTCCCCTCATCCACAGAGCCAGCTATCTCATCATAAAAGGCAATTAGGTTAGTCAGGCACGACTTCCCCTTGGTGAAAACATGCTGACTGTTCCTGATCACTTTCCTCTTCTCTAAGTGTTTCATAATTGATTCCTTGAGGACCTGCTCCATGATTTTTCCAGGGACTGAGGTGAGGCTGACTGGCCTGTAGCTCCCCGGATCCTCCTTCTTCCCTTTTTTAAAGATGGGCACTACATTAGCCTTTTTCTAGTCATTCGGGACCTCCCCCGATCGCCATGAGTTTTCAAAGATGATGGCCAATGGCTCCGCAACCACATCCGCCCACTCCTTTAGCACCCTCGGATGCAGCACATCCGGCCCCATGGATTTGTGCTCATTCCGTTTTTCTAAATAGTCCCGAACCACTTCTTTCTCCACGAAGGGCTGGTCACCTCCTCCCTACACTGTGCTGTCCAGTCCAGCAGTCTGGGAGCTGACCTTGTTTGTGAAGACAGAGGCAAAAAAAGCATTGAGTACATTAGCTTTTTCCACATCCTCTGTCACTAGGTTGCCTCCCTCATCCAGTAAGGGGCCCACACTTTCCTTGACTTTCTTCTTGTTGCTAACATACCTGAAGAAACCCTTCTTGTTACTCTTAACATCTCTTGCTAGCTGCAATTCCAAGTGCGATTTGGCCTTCCTGATTTCACTCTTGCATGTCTGAGCAATATTTTTATACTCCTCCCTGGTCATTTGTCCAATCTTCCACTTCTTGTAAGCTTCTTTTTTGCGTTTAAGGTCGGCAAGGATTTCACTGTTAAGCCAAACTGGTCACCTGCCATATTTACTATTCTTTCTACACATCGGGATGGTTTGTTCCTGCAACCGCAATAAGGATTCTTTAAAATACAGCCAGCTCTCCTGGACCCCTTTGCCCTTCATGTTATTCTCCCAGGGGATCCTGCCCATCTGTTCCCTGAGGGAGTCAAAGTCTGCTTTTCTGAAGTCCAGGGTCCATATTCTGCTGCTCTCCTTTCTTCCTTATGTCAGGATCCTGAACTCGACCATCTCATGGTTACTGCCTCCCAGGTTGCCATCCTCTTTTGCTTCCCCTACTAATTCTTCCCTGTTTGTGAGCAGCAGGTCAAGAAAAGCTCTGCCCCTAGTTGGTTCCTAGGTATTTCCTATGTATTTACACAGATAATAAAGTATTAGGTAGTTATGTGTCTACTACTGGACTCTACTGAATTGGATCAGAATTACTCAGATGTGTGTTGTAGGCTCTGTGTTGCTAACAATTAATGGAAATTCTCTTTTAGTTCAATAATCCTTTACCTGTCCTTCACATATGACCATACCATTACCACCATGACGGCCCAGTGCTTGGACGAGAACAGCTGGCAGAAGCTGAACCTGAGGAAGTCAGCGGTTATGCTGGTGAGCAGAGGAAAGCACTTTGAAGCGTTTGCAGCCATGTCTCCTTCAGTTGAATGCACACACCCACAATTGGTCAATTCAGTCTATAGCTTACGAGTGCTTCTGTATTCCTCACTGATGGTAAGGTCTCATATAGCAGCACCTGGGAGTAACATTTCTATAATCTCTTGTTGGCTTGGAAACTCCATCCCATCCTGGCAAATGATGACCAGGCTTCACTTATACACACTTTTGTCATCTTTCAGCTGGACTGCTGCAAGGCAATATACCAGGGCACAAAGCCTTCAGCACTCAGGAAACGCCAGTGAGTATGGAACCCTGCAGTACACCTCCTCAGCAACACTGGCTATTGTGAACACACCAGACCTGCCCTCTGCTCTCCACAGTGACTTCCCATAGAATATAGAATCAAATTCAAGGTCTCTGGCCTTATCTTCAGGGTGCTCAATGGCCTGGGCCCAGGGTATCTAAAAGATCACCTAAGGGTCTGGAATGAAGACTGTGGTCAACCATTTTGCTTTGGCACAATGGAACTTTCTCCCAGGAGGGTAAAGCTCGTCTCTGTGGGAGATAGAGTTTTCTTGGGCCCCAGCCCAAGAGTGCAGAACAAAGTCCCACAGGAACCAAAGACTATTACAAACCTCACCAATTTCACTTCCAAGTACAAGGCTCATGTCTTTGACCGTCCTTCTCTAACAAACACAGAGGAATGTGTGTTCATGTGTAAATAGAACATAAAAAGAAATACAAAACACTGCATTGCGCACATTTCTGCCTCTTGAGGAAAGAATGAGAGAGCAAACATGTAGCAGATGCTAGGCACATAGCACTGCTGGAAGACAGTCAGATATTACAGTGATGAGCATGGCATAAGAACCTATATAAAATAGAACCGAATGAGGATTTCTCTTCAGTGTTCTAAAAGCCTGCAACATTCAACCTCTGCTTGCAAAACCTTTCAATTGGAAGAAACCAGTTTTATTTCCCCCTCTAGAGTTTTTTGTTTTGCCATAAGGGGGCACTCTGGGATAACCACACAGAGAAGTTTTACCTTGTAGAAATGTATTTTTGTTTGTTGAAAACCAAAAACCTATGAATTGATTAATTCCGCCAAAAAAGTCATGTCTTAAATTTAGAAGGAGTTTGTTCTATTAACTAAACAGGTCCAGTGTAAAAGAGAGTGGCTTGAAATAAGAACAACAGGTGTCTGACTTTCCTAGTAGACAAATAAAAATAAAGGGCTGAGTCCTGCACCTACAGAAGTCAAAGGCAAACTCCCATGTCCAGTCTATAGAATTGAGATTAACCATTGCACAGGTGTATACTTCAATTAGAAATAATGATTAATATTTTCCCTTCCGAGGAAACACTATGTGGGCTAATGGACTGAGTCTGGGATTAAAAACCAGGTCTCCATCTGTAAAGCAGATATAATACCTTACCTGTAAGGGATGCTGTCCATTAGTTAAAGCAAGGTTTGGCAGCCTTTGGCACGCGGGCCATCAGGGAAATCCGCTGGCGGACAGGGACGGTTTGTTTACCTGCCGCATCCGCAGGTTTGGCCGATCGCAGCTCCCACTTCACCATTCTAGGCCAATGGGGGCTGCGGGAAGTGGCGGCCAGCACATCCCTCGGCCCACACCGCTTCCTGCGGCCCCACTGGCCGGGGACGGTGAACCGCGGGCAGTGGGAGCCGCGATGGATCGAACCTGTGGACGCTGCAGGTAAACAAACCATTCTGGCCTGCCAGCGGCTTTCCCTGACGGTCCGCGTGCCAAAGGTTGCCAATCCCTGAGTTAATGCTTGTACTGCACTTTCAAAATATGGAGCCAGATTTGACTCTATAATTTGTCCCCTTTTTGCTTCTTTGGTACATGGGAGAATCCCTAGGTAGCAGAGTCTGCATAGCAGCTGTTTGCTACCATCCTCCCACTCCTCAGCATAGGGGATGTGGCTGGGGAAAAGGGGGGTCTAGCTAGAGTGCCATTGCCTTCTGTTAATTCCTGGCTCCTGGAATAACAATTTGGAGCTGATGGCAACCATAGGAAGTACAATCCTGAGACTTCTCTGAATCATGCTGGGAGCCAAACCAACCCCAGGCTGGCCCCAGAATTGGGGTGGTGGGAAGATAGTGTGAAGCCAGCATTTTCTCCAGTGAGTCATGCACTGAAGCAGCTCAACTAGACCCAAGAATCAGGGCCATGCAGTGCGAAGTATTATTAGAGAACAAAACATTTTTTTCAGTATCATCTTTATCGAAAACATGGTACATCTCATTCTCATTAGCTCAACCAAAAATATTTTCTTCATGACACATTCCAAGGGCAGCTGTTCTGGCAATAAAAGCAGAGAAGAATGCAAGTGTTGTCTGTGTACTGCAAGCCCTCTGCAGGATGAAGATAATGCATCTTGGTTTCCTCCAAAAAGAGTCATGCTAAAGGAGTAGGGTGACCAGACAGCAAGTGTGAAAAATCAGGACAGGAGGTGGGGGGTAATAGGTGCCTATATAAGAAAAAGCTCCAAATATCGGGAAAGTCCCTATAAAATTGGGAAATCTGGTCACCCTATAAAGGAGACAAGCAGTAAATGCTGCCAGTATCTCTGGGACTCTTATGTCTTGAAGCATGCTTCTCTCCAAAAGACCGTGGCAGAGAGGGAGAGCTGGTGCCTAGTCTCTAGCTGCAGAACAGGAGTCCACTCTCACTGAAGTTAACAGGGGAGGTTTTTTAGCTTGTGTTACATCATGAGAGGTCAGAGTAGAATCGGATGACCATAATCAGATGGTCTTTGGCCTAAAACTTGTATATCCATGAATGGGAGTTACTTTTATCCTGCTGTGAGAGAATTTGGCCCCAGTTGTTGAAGGAAAATTCTTGTGTCTAATACATGGAAGAAATTGTCAAAGAATGGTGCGTCTTTATGACCATATAATCCTAGCTATTCTCCCACTGTCAACTAAAGCCGAAGCTATCTGTTAAATGAGTGTCACTGGTGTAAACTAAGTATTTCTGGTTGAGTGAAGTTGGAAGCGGGCCTGACCAGCACAGTCTGCGTTAGAACATCAAAGTCTGTGGGAAGTCTTGGTTCAGAACCAACTCTAATTTTACTTGTGCCTTCTGTGTTTCTCAAATTTCAGAAATGTTTGGTAAGGAGAATATGGTGACATATTCATTTTTCTTTCCTCTTTCCCATCTCTGTTTCCAACATGCACACTTCTCAAACATGTACAGTGTATATTATTCCCGGCAAGATTTTTGAGAGGCATCACCATAGTAATTAAACAAGAGAGACCCATGCCACTGGTTTTTCTTTTTTTGCTTAAATTGTCCCTAAATCTACACTTCATAGGTTGTTAGCAAGATAGGCTATTCCAATCTCACTAACAACCTCCGAATCTTAGATTTAGGGACAATTTTTTTAAAAGGTCAGTTTTTATGATAAAATATAGTAATTTAGTAACAAGTAACTAAAGATAAAACAGCACTAACTTAAAAGTGATAGCATCTGCACACTTGGAAAAAAGTGGAAGATTTCACAACCTGTTTCAGTAGGCAATACCGGAAAAAAGGTGTAGTGATTGGAAACATTTTTTGTAAGGACAGATGAGTGTTAGAAGTTTATGCTTGTGATACACCATCAACATGGCTAGTTGTTTGTCATGGCCAAAAATGTGAAAAGACATCATTTCAGTTCTGACCTAAAGGTCACAGCACATGGTATTTTAATTAATACTAAGTTGTTCATCATGGGAAAATGAGAAAATATAGTTCTAATCTTACAATAAATTCACCCTTGTGCCAAAGGAGCAGAACCAGGCCTATGTGCCACGTAAGTTGTATTTTGAGGGTGTGGAAAAGTCTACTCAAGGCAAGTGCACCCCTTTTGTGACTGGGCAGGGTGCAGTGGCTCTCCTCATCCTTTAGCACCTCTGCTGAGAGCCCCGCTGGCCTTGCTGTGGTTTGCCGCTTCCTGAGGCTCAGCCCTCCAACCAAGTCAGTTTTAGTCCTGCACCTTCCACGGAAGTCTGAATCCAGTACGACAATGGTCTGGCATAGGGTTGCCAACCTTCTAATGGTACAAAACCGAAGACCCTTGTTCCGCCCCAAGGCCCCATCCCTGCCCGCCCCTTCCCAGAGGCCCCCCCCGCTCACTCCATTCCCCCCCCCTTCGTTATTTGCTCTCCCCCACCCTCACTCACTTGCTCATCTTCACTGGCCTGGGGCAGGAGGGGGTTCTGGTTCCGGGGTGTGGCCAGAAATGAGGGGTTCAGGATGCAGGTGGGGGCTCTTAGCTGGGGCAGGGGGTTAGGGTGCAGGAGGGGGATGAGGGCTCCGGCTGGGGGTGTGGGCTCTGGGGTGGGGCCAGGGATGATGGGTTGAGGGTGCAGGAGGGGGCTGCAGGCTGGGGCAGGGGGTTGGGTGCATAAAGGGGTGAGGGCTCCAGCTGGGGGTGCAGGCTCTGGCGTGGGGCCAGGGATGAGGGGTTTGGGATGCAGGAGGTTGGCTCCAGGCTGGGGCATGGGGTTGGGGTGCAGGAGGAGATGAGGAGTGCGGGCTCTGGGTGGTGCTTACTTCAGGCATCTCCTGGGAAGCGGCCGGCATGTCCCTAGGTGGAGGCACGGCCAAGCGGCTCCCATTGGCCATGGTTCCTGGCTAATGGGAGCTGAGGAGCCAGCACTTGGGGTGGGGGCAGCGAGTGCAGCTCCAGTAGCCACCGCTATGCCTAGGAGCCTGGCAGGACATGCCGGCAGCTTCCTGGGAGACACTCGGAGCCGGATAGGGAGCCTGCAGCCCAGCGCCAACCGGACTTTTAGTGGCCTGTCAGCAGGTCCCTTTTTGACTGGGTGTTCCAGTCCAAAACTGGACACATGGCAACCCTAGTGTGGCAGGGTCACACCGGAGGTTTGCCCCAACATCAGGCTTCTTGAGCCTGCCAGCCCTTGGCTCTGGAATGCCATTACATCCAGCTGCCATCACTAATTGCTTCTATGTAGCTAGATCAGGGGCAAGGCCGAGAAGTAACTGCTACGTCACAGGCCAGGCTGAGCCCAGCTTTTCTTAAAGGGCCAGCCATCCTGTGAGAAATTGATACTATTTGTGTTACATCACAGGTAGCCAAATTATGCCAGAGGAATGGGCTTTGATTTGAAAAACAGAAACCAGCCACCGTGGTCTGTAGTACAGTGAAAGACAATTTCCCCTTGAAGATAATGTTTCACTGGTGTTTTACACCAACAAGGTTAAAACATATACAGAAATTGGATGGAGATGGATATTGGAAAAATTGTGGAGGGGGAAAGGTGGTTCTGTGCATATAAGATGGACATTTCCAACTATTAAGGAGACTTGGGATACGATTAATAACCAAATATTACAAACTGTTGGTTATTTGTTACCAAAGGATTCTTTGGGAGTCTTCCTGGGGCTTCCTAGAGGAAACGATCTGACTTAAAGAAACAAGGAATTAATCTGTTATCTATTAGTAGCTGCTACACTATTGATAGTTTTTCACTGGAAAAGAAAAAATGCCCCAGATTAGAGGAATGGTTGGTTCCCTATCATAAAGGAGACCATTGTTGTGGGAAAATTAACACATGAAGTATGTATAAACAGCAAAATAGACAAAGGACATATAGACATGGAAATATTTAGTTCGCATTTATCCAGTGCTCAGTGTCCACTTGCTCAGAAAGAAACCATCACATTGTGACAATTTAAAAATATTAATAACTAGAATAGATTTGCTCTGTGTTGTTGGTGAGTGAAGACAAAATTGTTGCCCCAGAAGCAGCATGCCCTGGCTGGTGTATGGAGATTCATCTTTTGACGTGGTAATGTCCTGGCCAATAAATAAACTTGGTAATATCTTTGCACAATATTTCATGTAAACAAAGACTGGGGAGTCTATGTTTGTATTAGTTAATACTGATTATTTTGTCTTCATGTGATAATAACTTGCAAATTTGCCTATACTTCCCAAGTTGTTTAAAAAAAACACCTCAACTGCCTGGCACCTGGAAACATATTTCTCTTAATTCCATGCCCTCTATTGCTAATTTCATAATTCTGTGATAAGGATGGAGAGTGCAGAAATAATGAGGCACTGGATCGAAGTTTTATTCAGCTCTGCCCATCCTGCAAACATGGGCACATCATCAGTGGAATGATTAAAATTTTTTACTATACTTCTTTGTGCTACTGGGGTTAAGTCTATGAAGAACTGAGCACTTTCACTCAGCCCCTTGCAAGATCAGGCCTACTATAAGTAAGGTGTGGAACATAAAATCTGATGCTTTAATAGTACATGCTGCAAAATGAAGGGTTTGTTAATGCAGTGATGACAGGCTGAAAATAGGGACTAAATTGAAAGATACCAAAAAATATAGGGCCAGATTATAGCCAGCCTTTGCCAGAGCTCACAAGTGGAACAGCACAAGGACTTCCCTCCTCCAAGCACAACAGCTGTGTGGAGTTAGTGCACCATGGACATTAGTCTTTCCAAAAGGCATGGGGAAGAGGCAGGGTCAAGACCTCCTTCTCCACTTTTCTCTTCAGCCTGGCCAATGGAACTGGCTTACTATAGACAGGACTACAGGCCCTCTAAAGCTATGTCTATACAACAGCGTATGTCAACATAACTTATGTTGCTCAGAGCGGTGAATAAATCACTCCCCTGAGTGACTGAATTACACTGACATAATCACAGGTGTGGACAGCGCTAAGTTGGCGGGAGAGCTTCTCCCATCGACATCGCTACTGCTCCTTGCGCGGGCCGGAGTAGTTAAACTGACAGGAGAGCTCTTTCCTGTCTGCTTAGAGTGGCACAGTAGCTGCGCCACTGTAAGCTCTCTCATGTAGCTTGGTACATGCCCCCAGCAGTGTCTCTGGCCTGGTGCAGCTCCAATTATGCTACCCACTGCTGTCTCCTGATGGCACAGTCTGGCCCACGGAAAATAGAATGGAATGTTAAAGGCAACACGCCTGATTTTGCTCTCATCAGTTTTACAGCAATGTGACTCCACTGACATAAGTGGAGTTACCGCCCATTTACACCAAAAAGGGCTCATTGGAGCAGTCACAACTTTGTTTCTTATTAACCCTTTTGGTTATGGTGCTATCATAAAGAGATGTGGGTTCCTTTTCACTGTGATTGAGCTTCCAAGGTGATATTACCAAATAGCCGAGATAAAGGAGCTAGTTAATATCTTTCCTTCTCTTTGCATATTATTCCAGAGCCAGGGTTCTTAAAGGAGGTTTGTTATTTCACTAGCACGACCATTTGAGCTTGAGATGTGCCATATTTATCAGATAGTTGGGAAACATGATAGCCCCATTTTTTGATAGATGTCACATGACATGAAAGGTCAAATTATCCTCTCAGTTCTACTGGTGTGGTCTAATCCAAGTCAATAGGGGGGGAGGACCCACGGGTAACTAAAAGAAGAATTTGGCCAAAACCCACTTGTATAATGCAATCAGCTAGCATGGACCCCTGCATCTATGGAGCATCTCATTGCCTTCAGGGGCATGTGCGCAGGGTGTCCAATGATTGACATTAAGGCTCGGGTCCTGGAGTGCGATCTGCTAGCACTGCTTTACCTTGCGATCCAAGCGTCCAGCTCAGCTGGTCTTGGCTCAGGGCTTGAGTGGGGAGGCAAAGGTGGTTTTAAGCCATCATTAGGATTCCCCTCCCACACAGGCTTATGTCTGCCTGTAATTGCCTCCAAGGGCTACTCACCAGAGGGGTAGCGCTACAGCCATGGCCCTGCTGTGCCATCCTCATTGGAGGCTACAGGGAGTGTGGTGGAGGATCAGACATGCTGGCTGTATGCCACTGAGAGGATTCCCCTATTAAGAGCAATCCTCAGCTGGCAGGTCAGGCCAGCTTTCTTTCTGCTTTGTGGGGCCATAGTGAGGTAAAGCAGATTTCACAAGGGCCAGGGTCTGGCCCTGAGTGTTTACTCCAAGGAAAAGATTTTGAGGAAAAATAGGACATGTTAAAATTAAATGTCTTTTGAGCTGCCTTATCTGCTACATATAATAAGGCTATGAATAACATTTCATTAAATGTATGTTTCTGCCAACATAACAAGCCCTTACCTGCAATTGTGTGTGAAGCACAAATAACCTTAAGGCATCATACTTGAAGGAGAAATTCCAGTCCCTTGAATAAGGTATTAACATTTTTAGTGTCCGTTTAAGACAGCTGATGCACTATTAACAATGTAGGTACCGGTTGGCTTGATTTATAATCAATAAGAGGCAGTTGGGAAGACTTCAGCTTTCATTTTATGATTTTTAAATGTGCATCCTTTGTTGAAATCTGTTGGCATAAGAGAAGACTTTGGGAAGTCAGCTGGAAAAGCTGGATTTCATCATAGTCAGTTGGAAAGTTCTGGGCAAAGAGATGTATCTTGCAGTTCTTCCTAAGCAGGGCTAGGTCTGTGTTTCAGCATATTTCTGGAGTCAGCAAATTTCAAAGATACTGGGCAGCTAACAAGAATGTAAGCCGTCCAATAGCCCTGAGCTCCTCCTTTGGGACAGTGAGCTGATAAGGATAGGTTTTATGGGAGATCAGAAATGGCAAGGCAGTTCTTAGGGTAGTCTGGGCTTAATCCATTTAAGGCCTTGGGGAGATCTTCACATGGCTGCCTCGTCTGGCTCCGGCTACACGTAGTGGCAGCACAAAAAGTGAGAGCTCCCTAGTTGGGGTTCCCTTGGTAGTTCTTTGCGGGGTACAGCTGGCCTGTGCCCTTCCCGCCCCCCAACCCCATAGCCCCTAGTGTAGGGAGGTGTTGGGGCAGTGAGGGATGGGGAAGGGGCATGGCTGGAGCAAACTGTGCTCCAGAAACCACCACCTGGGGGGCAGCCCCCTGAGCGCTGTTACTAGCCAGCGTATTTTATGCTACATCTACATGGCAGTAGTGATGTGCGATTCCTGGCTCGTGTAGACAGACGCATGCTACCTCTGTTTGAGCGAACATGCTAAAAATAGCCGTGTGGCGGCAGCAGCATGGGCAGCAGCTTAGGCTAGCTGTCCGAGTACAAAGCCACCGGACCCTGTGTATGTACTCAGGCGGCTAGCCTGAGCCACGGCCCATGGTGCTGCAGCCACAGGCATCCTACTTCAAGCAGAGCTAGCATGTGTTTGTTTACCCTGGCTAGAGGGTCACTCTTCCCAGCTGCTGCGTAGACATACCCTAAGGCTGCTTTCAAGTCTGATGATGCAGGGCTGGCGTAGAAGTGGTCCAAGACTAAGAGAGCTGCAACCAGCTCCTTTGCTGTTGTTCGCCGCCCCCCCACCCCGCTTTTCCTTAATCTCAGCTGAGAATCTGACGCTTTCTGCTGAGCGACTGGTACTTGAATTTCAGCCAGCCATTCACAGGCAGCCAGTTCAAAGCACAGGGGTGAGGCGCTCCCATTGGGTCACCTTATTCAGAAAGTAGGAGGCTATGTTCTGAACTTGCTGGCATTTCCAAATGGCTTTCAGAGTCGGTCTGCGCAGTGATTGTACTGGGTAGGCCCACTGGTGTGAGGGAGGAATGAAGCGATAGAGAATGGCCGTCCCCATTGCCTGGCCCTCTCCTGTCCCTTCTGGCTCTTGGCACTTGAACCCCATAGAGGGGCTTCTATGGGATTGGGGCGTAAAAATGAAGCTTACTGTAGATGGTATCGTGTCTTTCTGCCCCCAGCTGGATCCACAGGCTGCTGAAAGCACAAGGGAAGCGGGCCTATATTTGTGAATGCATTCATTCCTGAAATCAGGCTTCATTTCAGACTTACTGTATATATCTAGTTAGGGGAAATGGCATTATTAGTACAGTCACAGTGTAGTGGTTTTATTAAAATATACTTAACATGCAAAGAAGAGTGATGCTTTTTCTTTCAGTACATATTTGTAGCAAGGTTCTCACCAAAAAGAGAGCTGGACAATAATGTCTGACCATGACAACAGTATAACGGCGACCAACAGCGAGAGGAGCAGTGCTGAAGTTCAGCGAAACAAAATTTACTTGGCAAGAACAAGAGAACTGAGGCTTTTCAGGAATCCTTGCAAATGCTAATAAGGTCTCTTGAACTATGTTTGCTTTTTTTTTTAATCTGGGAAATCTTTCTCCTTAATATTGGACACATATATTTCATTATTTAATAATAAAATCCAAGATTGCAGTGGACAGGGTCCATTTAAATTAGACATCAGTTTTAGAAAAATCGCACCGTACTTTTACCTAGGTGAGCTTTCCATTCTGAGGAGCAGACACTAAAAATCAGTGTCTCTATTTGCATTTTTGAACTATACTGCCATGGAGATGGGGGTACCTCATTTGCATCCATTTTTCTCAGTGTTGTGTGAATGTGAATGAAATACATTTGCAATGTGTAAATAGTTGACTCAAAGCACCAGCTCTGTTCGCATGAATAGGTCTTTTAAGCTTCTCTGCCCTTTCTGCCCCATGGTTGCATAGATAAATAAAGAAAAGGCCTTATTATTTTTGTGGTGGCTTAATTTAAAAATCTTCGCTAAACCAACTATAAACTAAGCCTTCCCACATGTACCCTATCACTTTCTGCTCCTTAAATCGCTTGGCACAAACTGTATAAATAACCCGGTGAAAGAACACTATTTTGAGGGTGTGTTAAAACTAGACAGGCTGTTATGTCCCAACAACAGCAGGGTCTTTCCCAGACATAAAACATGAAGTCTCACAGCTGATGGGCTACAGCCCCCTTACTGGTATAATTAGATGGATGGAGCTTTTATCCTGTGATTTATTTTCTTTTTCAGAAGCATAAATCCCACAAAAAAGGGAAGATAATCTGTGAAGAATTCCCACAGAAAAGCACTTTAAAATCTTGCTGTTTTGAAAATGTTCAATGGGGACATAATTATTTGTGGAGCAACAAAACAGAACAAAAAAAAACAAAAAAAACCCCAACCGAACCCCCTCCCCCGCATTTCAACTATTCCATCCCAATAAACTGCACTTCTTTTCTTGACTCTCATTTAGGACTAGTAATTACTATACAGTGGAACCTGCTTATAGTAAATTTGGGGAAAAAATTCCATGTGTAGTGAAGAGGAGTCAAAGTCACCAACGTTTTCTGTGCCTTTGCTTTGTGCAGTTCTGATGATAATTAATTTCTATGTATAAAGCCAAATTCTGCTCTCAGTTACAACAATTGGACAACCCTCATTAACCTGAATGAAGTTGAATGGGTGTAATGAAAATTGCATGTTGCCAGTATTGGATACATAGAGTGGTCCCTTTCAGTCTTATATTTCTGTGATTCTAGAACCAGTTTCTGAAGATAAGTAAGCTATTGGAGTAAATTCTCCATTGGTTTAAATGGGTAAAACACCACTGATGTCAATGGAGCTGCACCCATTTGCAGAAGTAGAGAATGTAGCAAATAGATGTACTAAAAAAAACTCTACTAGTCAGGAGTTTGCAAATGTTTCTTTCAAACATGGACCTTGCTTCCATGATTCATGTCTTTGTCACCTCTAGGCCTACAGCATGTGCTCTCCTGGGACTACTTCTTAGCTCTGTCTAGAAGCTGAAGCTATTGCAGAATGTGATGCTCTATTTAAGTGAAGTGCTGGCTTCTGGCTAAGAATTTGAAGTGTTGATGGTGACCTCAAAAGTTCTAAATGGCTTCCGCCCTGCCTACTTGGGAGAGCCTGCCTCTAACCCTGTGTGACATCAGTGTCACTGTGATTGGCGTGGTTTTAGCTGGAGTGCCCATGGTTTACAGCGAGGAAGCTGCTGACAGAGTTTTCTCCCTTTCTTTAGGCATGCTGAAAAGCTCATCTTTTAGGCAGGATTTTGGGAATCACTGAGGCACATGGGTGGGTAGGGGATTTTAGGGCTACTGGCATACGGGGATTTTTTGTTCCCTTCTATGTAGAAGGGCACAGAGCATCTAGCCGGGTGGGTTCTGTTGCTGGTTTTCTCTATTATTAAAATGGTTTTCTGCTGCATCTTATTGTCATGGATTGTATTTCTAATATTTTATTATGGCAATTAGAGTCTGAGATAAGGCTTTTTTGTATATTTTAAATTGAAATAAATAAAATAAAATAACATTCTCCTTTAATAAGAAATGCCTCTTTTTTTAAAGGCATTTAGAAAGGACTCATAGGCACTGATTTAAAATCTTAAAAGTAGAGGCTATTTTACTTTGCTGTTCTTGTCCCATATATTTAAATTGCTGGTGAGAGGAGATATTTCAGAGATTCAGGTGTTCATTGGGTCAAAGATACTGGTACTTTTCCAAGTGCGTTGTTACTTTTTCACTGTCAGAGGTGAGTTACAGTCCATATCGAAGGCAACCTGCTATTCTGGGAAGTGTCCGGAGTTGTGAAATAAGTCTAATCTGTCTGACTGTGGTCCTTAGATGCCCTGTGATGTGCCATTGTGATTCCTGTTGGCCTGTGTTTTGGAGATGAGAATTAAGGCCTGCTGTCCATTTACAGTGGAATTGAATGGCCCATGCATGTGGCTAAATTCTGTCACCCTTTTTGAGCAAACCTCCCTTCGAGTAGCTTTAACTTGCAGCCTAGTAAGACCACAGCCCAAGGTGTATTGCTGCAGGCCAGGAAAGTACACAGGAACCACATGGCTATTTCTGTCTTTGAGGTCATGATTTCATTTTGTAGCTACCAAATGTAATCATTGTGACAAAGTTCCTCCTCTGCCTTGGTGGGTGAGGGTTCTGCGCTTATTGGCAGATTTGCTCGCCTCAGAGATTCATGGCAGCCCTCAGTTTGGCCACTTTTGGCCAGTGGCTCAAACCTGCCATTCACTCAGCTACCCTCATCACTGGCCAGCATGAGGAAAAAGAAGAACAATCCCTACTGTCTCTGCTGACCCACCTAGTGGATCAGGGGAGAGGCCAGAGACCTTCCCCTCTGGTGGGACCCACAGTCCAGGTCAACTCCTCTTATATCAAATAGGGAGTTGGGGGGATGGAAGGGATCCGGGCCCACCCTCTACTCCGGGTTTCAACCCAGGGCCCTGTGGATTGCAGCTGTCTACAGTGTCTCCTGTATCAGTTGCGTGACAGCTACAACTCCCTAGGCTACTTCCCCATGGCCTCCTCGCAACACCTTCTTTATCCTCACTACAGGACCTTCCTCCTGATGTCTGTTAACACTTGTACTTCTCAGTCCTCCAGCAGTATGCCTCTCACTCTCAGCTTCTTGCACGCCTTTTGTTCCCAGCTCCTCGCACGCACCTCACTAACTGAGGTGAGGTCCTCTTTAAAACCAGCCTGCCTGTCCTAATTGTTTCTAGTAGCTTCTTAATTGGCTCCAGGTGTCCTAATTAGCCTGCCTGCCTTAATTGGTTCCAGCAACTTCCTGATTGTTCTGGAACGGCCCATTATCTTACTCAGGGAAAAGGGACCTGCTTAATCTGGGGCTAATATATCTACCTTCTATCACTTGCCTGTAGCCATCTGGCCTGACCCTTTCACACCATCAAGTGACCTGCAGGAACATGTCATGCTGCATGTCACTGTATATTACTAATTCCAACCCTTATACTTATCAAGAAGGTCATGAGAAATCACATGATGCCTGTGTCTTCTGAATTAAAGCATTACCAGACCTATTTGTATGATGGGAATGTTTATGGCTTGTTATGTAGATTTTTGCTATAATAAACCTTACATAGACAAAAGCCAGTGTTGGATGCTGCTGTTACACAGTAAGGTACCAGAACAAGCAACTTGTATGAAAAGTGTGCATGTTGGAAGTATCCTGGTAGAGTGATGACACTTACATGAGGATGTGAAAGATGCTTAGATGTGGAAGAAAAAGTGTCACTTATTGAATCACCAGTCCATGAAGTGTCCCCTCCAGGCCTGACTCTGCTTAGCTTGTGAGGCCTATCATAGTTCCAAGTGATATTGTTGCACACCAATGCTTCATACCATTTTGTTTAGATACAGTTGAAATGGGTTTCTGAGACTCCTAAAGCATAACAATCTTTTTGTTTTGTTTGGGTTTGGGCTTGGGCTTCTTGTGAGTATGTTCAGGTAGAGATTTCCCACAGGAATTCACTGAACGGCACAATAAGCAGATTCAATTAAAAGAGGGGGAGAAGCAACTCTTTGCCTTAGGTAACTTTTTGCCATGAAGTGAGCCAGTTTATACCAGACTTTAGTCACATTAAATTTTGGTTGTTGTTATAGAGCCAACTAGCAGAGGAAGCACCACCAGCACAGTGCACTCCTCTGCTATAACTCGTAAGCAGTTTAAACAGGGGTCATGGTGCCTGTGATAATCACACTGAAATCCTTCCTGACCTCAGTCTTCAAAGCAAAGTGATTTTCATTTTGGCGCATGTGGAATTTTTTCCTCAAGATTGAACTCAAACACTTTCAATGTGCTTCGTCCCCCCAGATGTTGCCTGTGGATATGTAATCAATGCTCTGCAGAGAGAACACCTGTGCCTACATGTTGAGCCAAACCATTTGGGAATGCTTATTATTGTACAATAATTGCGATTGGCTTGTTTAGATTCAAGTCTCTTCATCAACAGGCATATTTAATATGCTAAATGTGAGTTAAAATAGCCAAAGTTAAATCTGTTTCTATGCTACTCTCTCACATCAGATTGCAAACCTCCAACACCACCCTGAAGAAGTTTTTCTGGGAAGACTTTGATTTCCTGGTTCACCAAGGTCTCAGGATAATGGTGTGCAGATGAAATTAAAAAACGTGAAATGACCACAACAGAATTGACGCTAACATTTCCCAGGAAAGAGAGAAAAACAAAAGTTTCTGAATCTGCTCAGAAATTCCTAGAGACATGAGGGGAGGAAGGAGTGTATTTTCTGGGTGGCACAGAAAGTAACTTACATTGGCAAAATGTGTAGGGTCTTTTTTCACTAGTTTGGTTAAAAATGGAGAACTAATGTGAGTAGTCAGTGTATGAGAACTGGTGGCCGAAGATTTCAAAGCATGTGCCTACAGTTAGGCACCGATGGGCAGATTTTCAAAAAGAAGAACAGGAGTACTTGTGGCACCTTAGAGACTAACAAATTTGTTAGTCTCTAAGGTGCCACAAGTACTCCTGTTCTTCTTTTTGCGGATACAGACTAACACAGCTGCTACTCTGAAACCTGTCAGATTTTTAAAGGTATTTGGGCACCTAAAGATGCAGCTAGGCACCTAGTAGGATTTTCAAACATATCTAACAGAGGTTACACACCTGACTCTCATTGAAGTCAATGGGAGTTAGGCACCTAAGCAGGTCAGGAGCTTTTGAAAAGCCCACTAAGCACCTATCTGCAGCTTTAGGCACCGACGTACCTTTGAAAATTGGACCCTTAGGGCCACAGCCTGCAAGATGCTGAGTGCTTCCAAAGAGTGCTGCCTGCCATCAGCGCTCATTAGCTTTAACAGAAGCTGAGCATGCGCCCTCTGAAGTCCTCAGTATCTGCAGAACTGTGGCCTTAAACCCACTTACAGACACCTAAATATGTGTCGAGATCTATAGACTCGCTGAGCCTCAGTAGCCCCCCTTCATTTCAGCACCTCTGACAGCTAGGGCACTTAGGTAAGCCCCTCCCTTTTGACCTGTCTTTTTGGTATTACATCACTACAATAAAATTCAGTTTTGACCTTTTTGTTCCCAACAAGCTATTTGCTTAAAGGGAAAATGTTCTCCTTTAAATAGCAGTCATTAATATGGGTGTCCTAAAGGTTAATATGGGTGCAGTGAATTCTTTCCTTTGTTCTTTATTGTTTGTTTCACCTGCTGTGAAGTTTGGTGGCCAGAGAACTACATAGTTCCAGTAGCAGATTGGTAACTGCATACTTTAAAATACTGATTTGTATTGGTTTGGTTGGTCAGAAAGGGGAAAAACAACCAGGGGGTGATAAAAATGTCAAGGTTATAAGCTTCATGGAAGCTTTCCGACAAACATGGAATTTTTATTAATTCTTTAAATGCAAATAGCAGGGCAATGTATGCATGTTCCATACCTCCTGCAGAGTGCCTGGTAGAAACTTACAATTAGCCCTCCAGAACCATAGCATGGTCCAGAGCACAAGGAACTCAATTCTGCTCTCAGCTCCCTGGATGCAAGTCCAGATGAACTCCATCAAAGCTATTGTAATTATTAGAACTACTCCAGATTCACTCCCGTGTAAGTGAGAACAGAAATGGGATCTGGCTGCTTCCTGCCTCCAGACAGTTTGGGTTTGTGAATGGTGAGAAAATGCTTCCAACCCTTGCACTGCAAACATTCAAGATGCTACATTGGACACATAAAATGCTTTGAGGATTTGGAACTGGTCTCAATGGGAGTTACAGCAGTTCAACACATCTCAGGGTCAGGTGCTGAATGTTTAAACTGCTCAATACAAACTTTTAGGTTATTATGTCACAGCACTGGAAATGTATTTTTTCCTAAATGTGCTCATAGCGATAATATGGGCATTATTAATATACTTACCTCTGCTATTAACACTGAGATTGCTTAAAATTGTATAGGTTAATACAGTGGTTCTTAACCTCTCCCATATCAGGATCCCCTCCCTTCTACCTGGGACCTACCTCCTATTTAGCTATAACCTTCTGGAAGTCATGGGCCCCAGGCTGAGAACCCCACGGCTAACATTGTTACCTTGAATTGTACCCAGAAATGAAACTGGAAGCCACAGGGCACAGGTGTAATGTGCTCACAACAGGAAATGCTCCATTACAAATGGGCAGCTGCATTCTGCTCCAGCTGAGGTTTCTGATGGTCTTAAGGCTAGCCCCATGTAGAGCACATGTCAGTAATCCAGACCTGAGGCGACTTTTGTGTGGACCATTGTAGCAAGGTCAGCATCAGAGGGAAAAGGTCGTACCATTCTGGTCAAGCATCAATGATATAAACGTGTCTTTCTCACAGCTGCTACCATAACATCCGGAAGTAGCTGAAGATCCAAGAGGACTCCCAGGTAAGTAACTAAAGTCAGGCTGAGGGTTTTATTGACTGTTTTTTTTGTTTGTGGCATCAGTTTACGTACTTCTGAGTAATCAGTCTTTTTTCGCTGCATAATATATGGGTCAAAGTCAGAGTGGCTTTTCCTGCATGCCTCTTACATTTAAAAAAAATATTTTGTTTGCCAATATTTAGCACAATGGCCTACTGTTGTAATTTGTTCCCAGTGCTTAATAAAGTAATCATTGTTATAAGAGAACACCAAGGAAAAAATAACATTAAGGGACATTAGATATGTCAAAAAATAACATCTATGGTTTTTTCATTGATGAGAAAAGGTCAGATTAATCAACTGAATTCCCGGGACTCACATAGTGTGATTCGGAGTACGATGGAAAACAATGTAACCTACGGGAATGTGCAGCAACACAGCAATATGCTAATTAGAAAACACACAAATGATGTATTGTCTGGGTATTAATACCTGAAGGTCATTTCTTGGTTTATGATGGGTAACAGAATTGATTAAGGTGGATTCCTTGGCAGGAATCTTTGTCCTAAGTTTAAGCTAATTGACCAATTCATTTCCCTGACTTGAACAAAAGGAATGCTCTTTAATACGCCTTTATTGCCATTATTATTGTGGTGTTTACCCAAGAGGTGCTGAGGAGAGGAGTGGACCTGAGGTCAATGCTCAGCTGCCTGATGGTCATGAGAATAAGATCACTGAGCCACAGTTAGTAGGATCCAGCGTGTCTCTGTTTTTAGGATTTAATACATGACTGTGTACAAACAATGGAGCAGCCTTCACATTTTTAGTGGCATCAATACAGATAGGAAGATTGTCATTCACCCCTTTTATAGGAGGGGGGAAAAAAACCCAAAGCCAGAGAAGAAATAGGGAAGGAAAAATAACCGAATCCATCCTGGACTGTGCTTTGGCCAATGCTTTACAGATCTTTGAGCCTGATCCAACCCCCTGAAATCAATGGAACGACTCCCATTGATGTCAATAGACTTTGGATCTGGCCCTCAATTACCTGTTCAGCACTTAGCTACTAGGCTGCTAGGTACTATGGAGCAGAAAGGGCTTGAAAAAAATATATCATATCTGTTGGAATGGGTAGGAGATCAGAGAGGAAAGATGGTCTTACGGTTAGGGCACTGGAGTGAGGTCCTACTCTTCCCACTGATTTCCTGAGTTACCTTTGACAAATCACATAAGCTCTCTGTGCCGTTTCTCCCACCTTGTGTATTTAGTTCAGACATTCTCTGGGGAATGGACTGTCTGTTACTATGCGATGGAATAGCACCTAGCACAACAGAGCAGCAATCTTAGCTGGGCCGCTAGACTCTACTGTGAGACAAATAATAATGAGGCTGTTGCATCAGCATAGTGATGTCACAGAGTCATTGTGATTTACTTGCAAAGCCCATCAGCAAACGTACATACAAGCCATGTTTTTCATAACTGCACCTCAGTTAGAAAACAATACAATTTTATTTTGCATTTGCCTTCATACAAACTGTGTCTCCAAATACTTTACAGCAATAAATAACGCCACAATGGTAAAATAAAAAATAATAGCAGAGGACAAAACAAGTTAGAAGGCAAAGAAGAAATTATCTTAGTTGAGATTTGATACGAGCTCGAAAGTGGACAGATACCAGAAGGCTGTTTAATATGGCAAGACCTGCAGAGACGAAGACACTTTTTTTATTTGTATGTATTCATTTTCTTCATATTTGATACCATTTAAACTCTTTTTTAACAAATAATATTGCAGATTATGAAATGAAGATGAGTGAGAGTTTGTTTTTCCCGGTGGTCATGTCTTCTGTGTGCCAGGATAATGTACAGAATACATGTTTGACTTTTTCCAACTCATGGATGGTGCAGTTTATATGATCCATCAGGCATTAAAGTATTTTCAGGGATTAAGTTCGTATACTGTTTGAGAAAGTGTCCTTACTGTTGAGTAATTCTGATTCCTGTTCTTTGGAATGCAGTGTGACTTCCCTAAGGGCTGAAAGCAAGAATGGAATTTTGTATTATTGTAACTTATTATTTTCTTATACCCAAGCAGGTGAGACTTCCAGAGCTGCTGTGACTTGACTGGGATGCAGTCGTTTGTGGAGAGCAACCCATGGCTGCTCCATGGGTTAAACTGGCATGTAACAATACCTGTCTAACACATGAGTGTCCAACAAAGCTGTCATAAATCTTTAAGCCCAGCAGTAAAATTAATGGGAATTGCATAGAGCAAGACCTTGTCAGTTTCATAATAGGTCTGTGGGTGGAAAAATTCTAGTGGTTTCCTTCAGGCATTTGGCAACCAAGCAGTTGGCGCTTTGTGGCCATTATCCAATTATAAATGCTTTTTGCTCAAAAGAATTTGGTGGTTATTGCTTTTAACATGTCCAAGTTAAACAGTCACTAGCACAGAGTAAAGGTGAAGAATAGATTGCATAGTAAAAATGATATAATGCTTGGCATCTATACAGTTCTTCTTATCTGTAGATCTCAAAGCACTTTACAAAGGTGGATAGGCCTTATTCTCCCCATTTTGTAGCAAGGGAAACTGAGGAACAGTAACCATATAATCTCTGGAAATTATAGACCGGGTACGTTTGACCAAGTAAATATTTGGTTGGTAGCCCGACTGAATTCCAGTATTCCAAAGTCAAGGAGAGATGCAGCAGGGTTTAGAGTCTACAGCACTGGACTGAGAGGCAGGAGACCTCGATTCTGTTCTCTCTCTGCCACAGAGCTGCGTGTGACCTTGGAAAGGTTACTTCATCTCTCTGTGATTTGGTCTTTCACTGTGTAAAGTGGGATGATACTACCTGAAGTACTGCTTGTGTGTGGGGGGGTATCTGGGCAGGGGGGTGCTGGGCATAGGGGGTTAGGGTGGGTGCTGGGCATGGGGAGGGGAAGGGGCTGTGTGGCGCAGGCCCACCTCCAAGTGGAAGGGGCATGTCTGCAGTGCAAAGCCAGGTGGGCCAGTATGCATCTGGCGGCTGCTGGTTTGTAAACAGTGCCCTCGCACTGGGCTGGGTGGAGTGGGGGTCGCCCCTGCTGCGCCGTGCCCCATTGCTCCCAGCTGGCCTCTAGCTCTGGGGACTGCCCCCCCTTCCTCTGTGCCATGTCCCATTGCCTCCATGGGGACCCACAAATATGTTTGCGCCATGCCCACAAAAGGTTAATCCACAAAAGGGAATACTCCCTTCCATTGGAAAGTGTATATAGGAACTAAGTATTATTAAAGTTTATGTATGGTATAGAGATACATTTTTGATTGTGTGTCCTTATTCTTTTTAAATCAGATGGGCCTGATTCTGATTTCACTTATGTCAGTATAAATCAGGGGCAATTCTACTGAGGTCAGTAGAAGTACGTGGGTGTAAAACCAGTGTGTGACCAAGATCCAACCCAATAGTTTTACTGGATGCATGTTTTTATCTCAGCTAGGACTAAATAAAAAATAAAAGCTGACAGAATAGCCAACCATCGAATCGTCTCCCAGTTTTTGAAGCAAAATCAAATTCAAACTTTTTCAGAGTGCTGAAATGTTCAGCTGACTTTATCAGGGTGCGGGTGCGGTAGGCTAACTTCCTGTTTCCATCCGTGACCAGAACTGGAAACGCTCCAATGCTCAACAAGTCAAACTGTTCTCACAGTGTTTCTGGATGCAAATATTTTTTTCGTGGAGCATCAAGGCTCCTAAATGAATAAGTAGGTCTGATTATAAATGTAACACATCAGAAACAAGCAATTAGTCATGGGAGGAAGTGAATTTCAAAGGAGTTGGGCTCCTACCTGCCATTGAAAACCAATGGGAGCTAAGTGCCTAAATCACTTGGGCACATTTGAAAATCTCATGTGATGGGTTTCTCCTTGAGTCTAAAACGTTTACATTAGTGAGGAAAGGCGCGTGTGAGGGCTTGACAGGTGAACTTTGGCAGGTTCCTGATAGCACAAGCAGCTGTTATGAGAATCATTTTTATTCTTTATTAGAAAACAGGACAAACCTGAAACAATGGCTTCAAGCTCGCCTACTGAAGTGTTTCTCTTCCTTAGGTGTGTATATGTACTGGATAGACTGGATTTCTCATCTCTCATGCACTAGCTTTACACCCACAGATCCTTCGCCCTGCTCTGTCCCTTTTGTGTTACTCTGCAGCCCCTGGTGTAAGAGGCAAGTTGGTATTATGTCAGGGCAAAGAGCCTGGCTGGACTGCCGCTGAACTCCAGCTATCTCCACCTGCTCTAAACAGCCCTTGAGAGCTAGTTCTGCCCAGTCAAGTTAGTGCAGCCCCACATTGTGCTGCACGGGGGGAGGAGGGAGGGGCAAGATAGGCATTCGGCTGCTTAAGGCACGTGTGGGGCACAAAACAGCTGGGGAGGGGGGAAAGGCCCTCCCTTATAAGCTGTAGTGAGGTTTGGGTACTCACCTGGGATGCAGGAGTCGTTCCCCCCAGCCTGATGAGGAGAAGGGATTTGAATAGGGAGCTGCCACCTCTCAGGAGTACTCAAAGGCCACCTACTGTATCAGGCCTTACATGCAGCTTAGGGCGGAAGAACACCTATCTTCCCCGGTTCGTGAGTAGCTCTGGGGTTTAAGCAGGAGAGAGGCGCCCATGCGCCTAGAGGGAGGCAGCAGTGTGCATGCGCTGAGGAAAGAAATGGTTACTCACCTTCTCGTAACTGTTGTTCTTCAAGATGTGTTGTTCATGTCCATTCCAATCAGGTGTGTGTACGCTGCATGCATGGCAGACAGAAACTTTTCCCCTAGCAGCACCCGTCAGGTCGGCCTGGGCGCCCCCTGGAGTTGCGCCATCATGGCGCTCAATATAGAGCCCTGCCAACCCGCCACCCCCTCAGTTCCTTCTTGCCAGCTACTCCGACAGAGGGGTAGGAGGGTGGGTATTGGAATGGACATGAGCAACACAGCTCGAAGAACAACAGTTACGAGAAGGTGAGTGACCGTTTTTTCTTCTTTGAGTGATTGTTCATGTCCATTCCAATCAGGTGACTCACAAGCCCAAGTTCAGGAGGTGGGGTTGGAGTTGTCCACTGATTGGAGCACTGCTCTTCCAGAGGCAGCGTCGTCTCTGGCCTGCTGGATGATCACATAGTGCATTGTGAAAGTGTGTATGGAAGACCACGCTGCTGCACTGCAGGTAGGAACCTGTGCCAGGAACGCCGTTGAAGAGGCCTGAGCTCTGGTGGAGTGTGCAGTGATTGGGGGAACAGGCACACCTGCCAGATTGTAGCACTCTTGGATGCAGGACGTGATCCATGATGAAATTCGTTGAGAGGAGACCGGAATACCCTTCATTCTGTCTGCCACTGCCACAAACAGTTGAATGGACTTCCGGAACAGTTTCGTTCTTTCAATGTAGAAGGCTAGTGCTCTGCGGACAGCCAACAAGTGAAGCCTCTGCTCCCTGGTGCTGGAGTGTGGCTTAGGATAGAACACTGAGAAGAAGATGTCAGTTGATGTGAAACTGGGAGACAACCTTCAGGAGGAAAGCGGGATGAGGTCTGAGCTGAACCTTGTCCTTATAGAACACCATGTAAGGAGTCTCTGATGCTAGGGTCTTGAGCTCAGACATCCTCCTGGCTGAGGTTATCACTACCAGAAACACCACCTTGTATGAGAGATAGAGCAGGGAGCATATTGCCAGTGGTTCAAAGGGCAGACCCAGGAGTCTGGAAAGGACCAGGTTGAGCTCCCAAGCCGGGACAGGCTGTCAGACGTGTGGGTATAGCCTGTCGAGACCTTTCAGGGAACAGCTGACCATAGGGTTGGCAAAGACCGATTGGCCCTCTGCGCCTGAGATGGCGGCCAAGTAAACCTTTACTGATGACATGGATAACTCCTGCTGCTTAAGATGGAGAAGGTAGTCCAGTATAAGTGATATGGAGGCAAGCGTCGGAGATGGACAGTGTTGCACCAACCAAATTGAAAATCTCTTCCATTTGGCCAAGTAGGTAGCCCTGGTGGAAGGTTTCCTACTGCCAACGAGAACTGGTCTAACCGGGTCTGAGCAGGAGAGCGCCATCGGGTTCAGCCATGGAGCTTCCACACTGTGAGGTGCAGTGACTCGAGGTTCGGGTGTTGGAGAGGGCTGTGCTCCTGTGTTAGTAAGTCCAGGAAGGGCGGCAAGGTGACTGGCGCTTCCACGGACATTTCCAGGAGTAATGTGTACCAGTCCTGGCGGGGCTAGGCTGGCGCTATCAATATGACCGAGGCTTGCTCCCTCCGTACCTTGAGGAGCACCTTGTGGACGAGGGGGATAGGTGGAAATGGATCTGGGGAGGTACAATGCTTGCAGATGTATTGAATGCTCTACACAGAAGTCCCACAGCATGAGGGCTTCCTGGCACAGGGGAGAGGCACCTGCACCTAAGTTCCCTGTAAGATGCGTGGTGGCGTGTCCGCGCAGCAGCCTATTTAGCACCATGCAGGTGCTTAGGGAACCCGCCCGGGGACCTTCCATGGCCGGGGGAGGGGCGCCCCTTCCCCAACCCCCACCTACCCCAGCCCCCAGCCTGCCACAGGAGGGGTGCCCCTCTTCCGGCCAGGGCCGGTGCAACACATTAGGTGTCCTAGGCAGTCACCTAGGGCGCTACAATTTGGTGGGCGGCGACCACGGCGGTATTTCGGCAGCGGGAACTTCCGCCGCCTCTGTGGGGGGGGGGGCAGCATTTTGGGGCGGGACTTTCCGCTGCCTAGGACAGCAGAAAAGCTGGCGGCACTCCTGCTCCTGGCCTCAACTCACCCTGCGGCTCGGACCAGCTGTGACCGGATCAGGCCTAGGCGTGGCCGGGGCAGTGCAGCTGGTGTGGCACAGACCCAGGCGTGGCCAGTGGCGTAGCCAGGTGGAGGGAAGAGGGGGAGCGGAAAAAAAAAAAGGCGCCACCCGCTGCAGCACTTTTACTGATGGGGCGGTGCTTTTACTCACCCGGCGGTGCTCTGGGTCTTCGGCGGGACCTTCACTCACTCCGCAGGTCTTCGGCGGCATTTCAGTGATGGGGCTTCAGTGCCGCCGAAGACACCCGAAGCGAGTGAAGGTTCCGCTGCTGAAGTGCCGCCGAAGACCCGGAGCGCCGCCCTGTTAGTAAAAGTGCCGCGGCGGGTGGCGCCTTTTTTTTTCTTGCTCCCGTGTGAGTAAAATTAAAAAGGCGCCACCTGTGCTCGGTGGGGGAGCGGCCGCTCCCGTGCTCCCCCCAGCTACGCTACTGGGCGTGGCTGGATCGGGCCCAGGTGCGGCCCGCCCCCGGCACAGACCTGCTGGGGTCAGGGGAGGGGAGGTTCTCCTGCAGCCCCAGCCCCTGAGCTCCTGCAGCAGTGACAGGTGCCTCTCCCCACAGCCCAAGTGCTGCTGTGTGGAGAGAGCACTGGGGGGGAGTCCTTTTTCCCCGCCGTAGCCCCATAACACCGACCTGCACCCCAAGCTCCTTATCCCCGGCCCTACCCCAGAGCCTGCACCCCCAGCCAGAGCCTGTACCCCCGCACCCAACCCTCTGCCCCAGACCTGAGCCTGTGAGGACTGTGAACTGGTAGTGGGTGTTGTTCACCACAACCTGAGGTATTTTCTGTGGGACAGAATTATTGCTATGTGAAAGTACGCGTCCTTCAAGTTGAGGATGGCATACCAGTCTCCTGGATCCAATGAAGGGATGATGGAGGCCAAAGATACCATGCTGAACTTGAGCTTCTTCATCAACTTGTTGAGTTCTCGCAGGTCTAGGATGGGCCTGAGTCCTCCTTTGACTTTCGGTATTAGGAAGTTTTGGGAATAGAAGCCCTGGCCCTTCTGCTCCTGATGAACCTCGTCCACTGCCCCTAGCGATAGGAGCAAGTGTACCTCCTGTATAAGGGGTTGCTTGTGAGAGGTGTCCCTGAAGAGGGACGGGGAAGGGGGGTGGAAGGGCACAGAATTGGATGGTGTATCCCCTCTCTACTGTGTGGAGCACCCAGCGGTCTGAGGTGATACGGGACCATGCTCAGTAGAAAGGGAACAGTCGGGATGAAAAGGTAAGGCAGGATAGATCCAGTTCTTGTCCTGGTGCACCGTCCTTGACCACACCCTCAAAAGGCCGGTCTGGGCTGGAAGGTGGTTTGAGCTAGCTCACGCATCGTCAGTGCCAGAGCACTGTGCACCGACGAGGAAGTGCTGTGTGTGGGTTCTGCTGACCCTGGGTCAGATGGAAGAGTGCGGGTCGCTCTTAGGCATAATTTTTCCACAGTCCTCGCAGAGTTTGAACCCCTCCCCGGGGACTGGGGCATACTCCAGTGCCGGGGGGGGTGTTGGTGAGGGGGACCTCCGAAATGAAACTTATGACCTAACTACTAATACTAAACTTACACTAGTAAACTAGTGAGAACTAACTAGAAACACTAAGAGTGGACACTGCCCAAACGTGTTTGCAAAGCAAGAGCAACAGGTTGTTCCAGCTAACCATCACTGGCGGTAAGAAGGAACTGAGGGGGTGGCAGGTCGGCAGGGCTCTATATTGAGCACCATGAAGGCGCGACTCCAGCGGGCACCAAGGCTGACCCGACAGATGCTACTAGGGGAAATGTTTCCGGCTGCTGTGCACGTGTGTGCACCTGATTGGAATAGACATGAACAAGCACGCGAAGAAGAAAAACCTAGACACCGAGGGAACTCTTCTTGCTCGAGCTTAGGCCCTGAGTAAGTTTAGGCACCTATGGGGTTTGGAGAGAGTTTTGTTGATCACAGTGGAGTCAAAACTGGAACTTGGGCACCTAAATGTAAGTACCTTTGTGGATTCCCAACTTTAGCATCTCTGTGCCTCAGTTCCCCATCTGTAAAATGGTACTACCCTACCTCACAGGGGTCATATGCAGATAAAGATAAATAATGATTGGGAGGTGCTCAAATTTTACATTAATGGGGGCTACATAAGCACCTTAGGTAGAGGATCTGGTCCTTAGTTACTGTTGATTTACACCAATGAGAGGAGAACCAGAGCCTATGAATGGCAGCTATGTATAATTTTTCTACAGCTGCATATTTGAAAGATGTAAGTTTACAATACCTCTGGCATTGACCTATATAGAGATGATACGTGGGCATGGTGCATACACACTGAACAGGGTGATGGAGGCAGCAAGCTTTATCTACCAGTCTTCTAAACATCAGAACTTGTCAGTCTAGTGAACAGTTACTTTATCTTGATCTCTCCCTTGGCAGTGTGGTGTTTTGAAACACATAGTGAGTCCCAAACCCTGGGCTGGAAGGGGCTAGCTGGCTTTTGTGCCTGATGCATTTGATCTCCAAGTGAAAGGTGAGGGCTGCATTCCTACCCATGCACACAGCTAATCGATTCATGGAGCTCGCATTGACTCTCAGTTTCAGAAAATATTTCCCCACCTCTCTCCGTCAAGAGTTGATGTGTTAAAGTGACGACTTTTGGCAGCAAGACTTCCAAAATGAAGGGAACTGATTTAAAATTCTGGCCTTGTACTTAAGAATTAAATGTGTACACTGAACGTCCACTTGAAGAAGAAAATACTGTAAATGTAGGGTTGGAATAATGTCATAGTTTGTTGAGAAGAAACTATTACTGATGTGAGGCAGTGCAGCTCAGGGTCAAAGAGGCCACTTTAGGGATTGCTGCCTTCCTAATTATGTTTTCTGCCTGTTCTACTGGTATATTGAGAAAGTATCCAAGAAAATATTGGAAATGGCTTAAACTATGGATTGCTGCAAAGCAGGTACAGTGCAGTATTTCTGTTTACATCTGTGAACTGAGACTAATAACGCATCTGTGAAATGGCCAAGGATCATATTATATACATGGGCACTTAAGTGATGAAGAGGCAGAACAAGCAGTTGCCCAAAGTCACACAGCATGTTAATGGCAGAGGTGGGACAAGAAAACAGAAATCTTGGTGCTCTCATCTCTAGATCATGGTAATATTTTCAATATGTCATGAAGTTTTTCCATATATAGTATATCTTTCAGCCTGTTTTTCTCAGGGCAGCCCTCCCCTTCCTGGAAGCAATTAAGTGCATTCATAAATATTTTCATGCTGAACTGTGGGAAAGAAGCTGTGAGTAGCTCTGACCTCTGGGCAAGGTTAGATTTTAGAACTTATTGTCATTGAAAAATCAACACACCAGAAGAGAAACCCTAGAGACTGCCGACGTCCTTAGCTGCTTATCGGCCGCTGTGGGAGCAGCCACTGGACATTTTTGAGATTTTTTAAACTAGCTACTGTTGATATGGAAGTAAATAGGATAACTAAAAATAAATGATTTAAAAAATACACTGTAGCTATTTGTTCCAAAGTTATATTTCTCCAGATGCAGCCTGGATTTATATTTAGACAGTTTTGTAGTGCCAAATGTTCCGTCATTTTCAGTAACATGGTCACAGCCCAGAAGAATTAGCCCACTAATGTAATTATATGAAAATATGCCTGTAATTTTCCATTGCAAATGGCAGATCATGTTCCTCCACTGGGAGTGATGGGTCGTTGGGCAAGAATCATGTTTATTTGAGACGCTCACCCAGTGGGCTCAATCCTGAGCCCTGTTGTGGATTCTTTCCACAATTCCCATGGCACAAAGGGGCCATTTAGCTGGGACTGAACATCCAAATGGGCAATTCCTCAGAGGCAGGGGAGCTCCTTAGGTGATATAAAGCTGCCCTAGCTGCCCTTATACCACCCCCTTTCAGTCCTGGTGTACAGAGCATGCTGGGAGGAGGAAGGGACATGGCCAGAACACGCTGTCCTCTTGCAATCACCAGCTGACTGACGGACCCTTGGGGGCTGCTGACTGTGGACATATTTCAGAGCAGCCCCAGGGCTGGGCTAAAGTAGGCTGGGGGCTGAACTGGTTCCTGGTTGTGCTCAGGATCAGGGCACCACCGCAGGCTCTTTTGTGGCTCCCCTCCTCTGCTGTGCCCAGCAAACACAGGGTGCAGCAGGGGCTGGAGCCCAGTACATGAAGTCAGTGCTACACACATGCCTCCTTCACTAATAAAACTTGCACTGTTCTATAGCTGAGGGCAGGGGTCAGCAACCTTTCAAACAGCTGAGACAGACATGTGGTTTGATCTTGTACCCTTTGAAGTCAACAGGAGAGAGACTGTATGTCCCGTTTTGGCCGGGACAGTAGCCTTTTTAAGCTCTGTCCTGGACGTCCTGATTTTTTTGGCAAAACTGGGCATTTGTTCCCATTTGCTCTTGCCGACTGACCATTGTTGGCAAGAATAAATGGGACAAAATGCCCAGTTTTGCCAAAAAAGGGGGGGAAGAATGTTCAGGGGGCAACCAGCAATGCCAGGTGCCGGGCCTTGGGCTGTCAGCCCCAGCCCCTGGCAGCAGAGCTCAGGCCAGCCTTGCACTGGGGGCAGGAGGGGCTTAGGCAAGCCCCATGCAGGGGGGGAGGAGGGATTTGGGCTATCAGCTATGGGCAGTGGGGCTCAGGCTTCAGCCCCAGCCCCGGGTGGTGGGGCTCAGTCTGTCAACCCCAGCCCTGAGCAGTGGAGCTCAGGCCAGCCCTGCGCCACGGGGTGGGAAGGGGTTGGGCCAGGCCTGAGCAGTGTCCTGTTTTCCTTTTGGGAAATATGGTCACCCTAAGTCAATGGGAGTTTTGCTAATGGCTTCAGTGGGAGCAGGACTGGGCCCACAATGGGGAAGAGCCACTGGACTTTTACTACGACAGTGAGGCTAGCTAACCAAAGTGGGGGCACAAAGCCACAGGCCATTACTGGGGACCTCCAGGAGCTCCTAAGCATGAAAGTCACTATGGCCACTCAGCCACTCTTTAAGGAACGGGCACGCCTGTCTATGGCCTTTGGCTTGTGCTGAGGGGATGCAATCTCATAGACCCATGTTCTCTCAACTTCTTGCCTTCACAAGCACCAGGAGTGCAGTCGTGGCTGGTGCCTGTTGATGAGGCATAAGAAGAAGGAGGCTCCATGCTGAATTTAAACAGGTGACCTCAAAGGGAAATGTTCTGTAAGCCGTTATCAATCTCCTGGGCCACGCAGTCACCTAATACTTACCATTCCAATGGGACGATAGGACAGAAGCAGCCAAGTTGAGTGGAGAGTGGACGTGAAAGCACATTGGGCATGACGTCATAGTAATGAGAAAGGAAGGTGGGAGCTGGGAGGGGAAATGACGGCTGGGGGTAGAAGTAGAAACATTTGTAATCCTGTCAAAAGCCTAGTCCAGTCAACAAAGATCCAGAGACTGAATATATTCCGGACCTGCAGAAGAGCTCCATGTATGCTCAAAAACATATCTCACTCACCAACAGAAGTTGGCCAATAAAAGATATTCTCTCACCCACCTTGTCTCTCGGGGACCCTTCTATGCATTTTACAGAAATTCTGGGCTATAACTGATGTGTGTGCAAATATTAAGAAAGAAGCAGGCACAGGGAAGCTAATTATCTTCCCTAAAAAAGAAATCCTGCCATCACGGGTGGACTGCCTCAATCACAGGCCCAGATAACATACTGTAAGCAGACATCTCTCATCCCATAGCAGATTCTGCCTCTCCAGCTTATTCAAATTCACTTTTAGAGATTTAAGCAGGTTGGCTACTGAAGACTCACAATGCTGTACCACTACTACGTAAATATAGTCATTAGTTACTGGACACCCTTAATGAAATGTTGCGCTTTTCCTTAAGCATGATTAAGGATTACAAAGGGTAAAAGAGATCTAAGCATCAGCCTCACCTGCTCTGAAGCCACAGCCCTCCTCTGCAGGTGCTGTCAAGCTGCTCATTGGCATAGTTGTCTCCAGACTAACTAATGAGCCCTACAAGAGCTGGTTTGATTGTCGTTTGCAATAGTGCACCGTTTATTGCGGCCAAAGACCTCGAGCCACTATGAACACAGCAATCTGCACTGTGTTTAACTGAGTCCCTGTGCATAAACTAGGCCAGTTCATTCTATGTTGATCTGAGGAGTGGAGGTAGTCTCTGCACATATATCTCTCCTGTCCCTGCGGAAGAGAAGGTTCAATAGCCTCCGTGGTTCTGACTGTTGGTCCCTGTTCTGGACCATGCGGTCAGCTCTGTGCAGGAAGGGGGCAGGCAAAGGAGAAGTACACCTCTACCCTGATATAACGCTGTCCTTGGGAGCCAAAAAATCTTACTGCGTTATAGGTGAAACTGCGTTATATCGAACTTGCTTTCATCCACCGGAGCACGCAGCCCCGCCCCCCCGGAGCACTGCTTTACCACGTTCTATCCGAATTCGTGTTATATCGGGTCGCGTTATATTGGGGTAGAGGTGTATATCATTCCCCGACCAATACGTAGAGAATTTACAGAAAATCTATTATAGTTTGAGGCTCTGTTACATTTCTTTTGGTCCGGAATGGGGTTTCATGGGCCAGAGAGCCAGAAGGGTGAAGAGAGCTCTAGAATTGGTGTGGAGTCCCCGTATTTCTGCATGGACCTTCCCCCACTCAAAGATCCATGCAGATCTCCCTGGGTTCCGGAAGCTAAAACTCCTACTTCTTCCATGGTGAGGCAAACCCAGCCTCACAAGGGTAGACCATGGTCTCTCCTGACGCCAGTCCTCTATGTTTTTCTACTGGGGAAGAACTGGAAGGAGAGAAATCAGTGCCACTGTGAGATAATTAACCCCTTGGTTACTGATTAACAGAGTACACCCAGGATGTGCATATCTAACAGAGTAGGTGTTACCTATAGAGTAGTTCACCACCTGTGCCTTCTGGCCATTCCTTTTCAGCAACTGTGAATGATTTTACTTTTGTTTTCTTAGCTGTAGGCCTTTCGTTTGGTTTTAATTTCCCACAGCATCTTCCCTTTTCAGTTTCAAATGAGAGCTGGAGGGACAATGGATTAGCATGGATTAGCAATGGATTAGCATGATTTGGATCATCATTGGCCTGATATTGATATGTAGCCACTCTGCTTTTCTGTGAGTACCAGATTCTGGCCTTTGAGACCCCTCAAAATAGGACAAAAATGTGAGTTACCTAGTACTTAGACCTTGTGCTGATTCTTTGCACGAGGGCTGAATTTCACCAAAGAGAATAAAATTCTGCTGTACAATGGCTTTCTTTTTTTCTTGCATTGTGGGTGTCAGAACAATATTACTAGAGATGTAAATGGGAGTGAGCAATGAGGCTGCTGAAATCATATCATATTTATTACATACATGAGATAGAAAAACGAATGACCAAAATAGTATAATTTTTGTGAGCCAACATGACCCTGAAAGAGAAATACATTTGTGAAGCAGATTGGCAGACTTGTAATTTTTATGGCATTGCAGTGCCTCCTATTTTTTCCCCTCATGCTCACGAACAGAATACACTCTATGTACTGAAGTTTAAAGATGGGTTACAGAAAAGGTATAATCTAGTGCTGGGAATGGCAATAACTGTGATATGTCCCATAAATTGGTGGTAAACTGGAAAATGGCCATATATCCTGTAAATAAAAACACAGGGGAAAACAAATGTAATGTTCAGTTTTAAATACTAACATCGAAAATAAAATAAGCTCTAGGTCCGCCATGAATTCTGGGGCTGTGATATGTGAAACAGAGTCCTTTTCACTTAACAAGTCCACCTCTTTGTCTGCAGGCAGAGTTCTTATCCTCTGGCAATTGCATTCTTGCTTCTTAGTCTCTTGTTCTCTATGTTGTTTGTGAAGTCTCATTATAGTCAATACCCATCGGGTTCAAACTCCGGTCTGAAATTGGGACTTCAGTGCAAGTACATTATCTTTCAGATTGCATCCTTGGATTCTCTGAGACGTCAGTGCCAAGACCAAAGAGGAGTATTCCCTTTATACCATTAATGTTGTCCACATTTAGGGGTCTTCTGGAGTGCTTCTGTTTCAATAGGTTGTTTGTAGGCCACCTTCACCCCCTTTTCTCTCCAACAAAATTAAACTTGCCACACCATGAAGCGGCAGGTAGTAAAGTGCTTTATACAATGAAATATTTACATTTGGATAGGATCAGTTTTAACACTTTGTGGACAAAACTTCACATACGCTGCACCTCTTTAGTAAAACAACATTGCTGACAAAGGGCTGGATTCGGCTCTTAGTTATGCCGGTGTAAAAACAGAGTCATTCCATTGACTTCAACAGGTTCACACTGGTGTAAGTGAAAAAACAATTTGGCCCTAACTTAAAGGCCCATTCCTTTAAAAGCATGCAGTGCACAACTGTTTTTGATGATGGCACATCCTAATCAGACCGTGTGCTATTACAGAGTAATTGCAAGTGACGTTGCCAACAGAGTTCTCCCACTGATACAAACAATACCTCCAGTTCTATAGAAAGCTGTTGTAAGTAGTGGGCCAAAGTCTGATCTTAGGGTCTGGTTATACTGCAATCATGGGATATGACCACAGCTTGAGTTGAGGTACCCAAGCTAGCTTTAATCTCACTAGCTCAGGTACTGGAGCAGTGACACCACAGCAGTGCAGGCTTGAGTGTCATTAGCCCTGCAAATCCAGGGTTGCAGACAGGTTTGTACAGCCTGTGCTGAAGCATGAGTGCTGCAGCTTCACTGCTCCAGGATCCAAGCTATGGGGATTAAAGCTAGTTTTGTACTTTGGCCTGAGCCGCAATCACTCCTAATGATTGCAGTCAAGACGTACACTCAGTCATCGTACAGCAGTGTAAATACAGGGAACTCCCTCAACTTCACTGAAGTTAGTCAGGATTTACACTGGTGTAACTGGAAGCAATTTTTTTGTCCATCCTCTTTAGTTTATGGGCCTGATTTTCCTCTCATTTATGCCAATTTTATAGTGGTGTAACTTCACTGACTTCAGTGGAGTTACTTCAGAATTACACTGAGGTATGTGAGATGAGAATCAGACCCTACATTTTTTTAATGTAACATTGGCTCATATGAGCCCCCTTCCAAAGAAGATCCAGGAGAGTACATGAACATTGACCAGGAAGGGTTCAATTAGACAGAGCCTATGAATTGGAACACCACGCTACACATTGGGAACTATTTTCTTACATTCCAGTTTTCATTTCAGAGGTCTTCTGTCTGTGAAGTTTGCATTTTGTGCATAAAGAAATGCCCTACCTGTTTGTGCACTTCTAGTTGCAGTCTCTTTTTAAAATCTCCAAGACTTTTCTTCCAAGATCTGATTTCCACTGGTGGACAAAACTTTTCATATTGACTATCAGTCTCCCAGTCCGTACTTCCTCATGCCCTGCTACAAGGTATTCCAAGCCTGTAAATCATCAAAGTGGTCAGGGTTTGTATGGCAGAATGCTTTAAAAGGTGTGTACACTGAAAGTTAATATAAGTAGATATTCTGAAGGAAAAAACCCTACATTTGTGTAGAAATACTGTATATATAGAGAGATGCATCAAAGTCAGCCCTGTGGCCCAACTGATAGTGAGATCTGCATGAGATGTTGTTGTCAAGCTCTGAATCTGGTGCTGACTCGCACTATATAGGCAAGTGGCATGTTGGAAGAGCTGTGGAGATAGAGAAGGAGAGGGTGCTGGGTAAAAAGTGCTCATTTTCATACCCTCTGTTTATAGACTTAGTAGAAGTTGCTGGGTTAAATTCACTCCTGCACAGCCAGCATAAAGTTTATGCATCACTCAGACCCCACTTAAATCCTCAAATTAGGGCACATGTGGGACATAAATGATCCACAGGCCTCATGCTGACCTTCTTTGCACAAGGGCAGATTTCATTCCCGTTGAGCCCCAGTTGTCCATGCAAAGTTGGCACGGCGTGTGTACAACTTGTCTACACTGTGTGTGTGTGTGTGTGTGTGTGTGTGTGTGTACATGTCATAAGGGTGGCACTAAAGGGGAAAATCATGTAAATATTTCCACAACACTATTTTTAGCTCTAGGGCTAAAAGTGAATTAAGGCTCATAATGTAAACAGATTAGAATAATGTAACCTAGCAAAGCAGTTATTCTCACCAATACTGAATTTATCTAATGGGTTTTAGATATTTAAAAATACTGGATCTGCTGAAGATCAGTAAGGCAAGTTCCATATGTTTTCCTATCCTGTCATGGAAATCTACAGCTGCAGGTTAAATGCCTGTAGGAACACAATTAGCTATGAGACACTCCAATGAGGCAATGGGGCTATTAGAAGAACTGGAATGAGCACGTGGAGGGTGCCTGAGGGCTTGCATTCAAACCAAAACGTGCTTCATTAAATTCTGCCTCACCCAGATATTTCAGAGATATGTTAGCAGCATCCTTCAAAAATCTTGCCTGAATTCTAGATGCTTCCACAATCCAGTGAAAAGCAGTGACACAGAATCCTGGTACATCACATGCTTTTGATGCCACAGGCCTAATTCTGAACTCACCTGATTTTACACAGGTGTAACTCTGTTCACTGCAGTGGAATTGCTTAATTTATATCAGATTACTGGCACTGATTCAAGAAGGTGCTTAAGCACGTGCCTGACTTTACACATGGGAGCAGTCCCATTGAAGTCAGTGCGATGACTCAAATGCTTCAGGTTAGGCACATGCTTTCTGAGTACCTTGTTGAGTCAGGGCCAGTGGGGGGTAGAATGAGGCCCTAGATGTTTCATATAAGGCCGCAAGTTATGTGAAGAAACACTGGGCCAGATCCTGAGGGCACACAGGAATCTGAAAGCTGTCCTAGATGAGCAGCTGAGGATTCCCCTGGAGTCAGGGAATGGTGATGATGATTATTATTTATATTATGATAGCACCCACAGGCCCCAGCCAAGCTCAGGACCCCATTGTGCCAGGGGCTGTACAAACACAGAGTAATGGACAGCCACGGCTAGTGTAAAGATGGCATAGTGGGCTCTGCACTAGACTCTTCTGGCTCCCCCGAGCATCGTAGGGAGTGTTCCAAAGGTAGCATGTCAGGGGTGTGGCTGCTCTAACTTATCCCAGCTAGCCTCACCATCTGGACATGAGAAAGCTGGCTTAGAGCCATCTTTGCCTCCTATAACTCCCTAGGCACAGCTGAGGATTCAGCCCGATGTAGGTAGTATTTTTTTAACAGGGGAAGGCTATTTTAAAAGTATCAACTCCACAAGTAAAGGGGATACAGATATTTATATAATTTGATACAATTTACTGTTACATCTGAGTTTTTGGGCACACACAGTCATCTTTCTGTAAGGTAAACACAGGATACATATATCAGAGGGGTAGCCGTGTTAGTCTGAATCTGTAAAAAGCAACAGAGGGTCCTGTGGCACCTTTGAGACTAACAGAAGTATTGGGAGCATAAGCTTTCATGGGTAAGAACCTCACTTCTTCAGATGCAAGTAATGGAAATCTCCAGAGGCAGGTATATATCAGTGTGGAGATAACGAGGTTAGTTCAATCAGGGAGGGTGAGGTGCTCTGCTAGCAGTTGAGGTGTGAACACCAAGGGAGGAGAAACTGTTTCTGTAGTTGGATAGCCATTCACAGTCTTTGTTTAATCCTGATCTGATGGTGTCAAATTTGCAAATGAACTGGAGCTCAGCAGTTTCTCTTTGGAGTCTAGTCCTGAAGTTTTTTTGCTGTAAGATGGCTACCTTTACATCTGCTATTTGGCCAAACTGGACAGTCACTACGCAAGAGGATAAATGGACACAAGTCAGATATCAAGAATGGCAATATACAAAAACCTGTAGGAGAACACTTCAACCTCCCTGGCCACACAATAGCAGATGTAAAGGTAGCCATCTTACACCAAAAATCTTCAGGACCAGACTCCAAAGAGAAACTGCTGAGCTCCAGTTCATTTGCAAATTTGACACCACCAGATCAGGATTAAACAAAGACTGTGAATGGCTATCCAACTACAGAAACAGTTTCTCCTCCCTTGGTGTTCACACCTCAACTGCTAGCAGAGCACCTCACCCTCCCTGATTGAACTAACCTCATTATCTCCACACTGATATATACCTGCCTCTGGAGATTTCCATTACTTGCATCTGAAGAAGTGAGGTTCTTACCCACGAAAGCTTATGCTCCCAGCACTTCTGTTAGTCTCAAAGGTGCCACAGGACCCTCTGTTGCTTTTTACAGGATACATATTACAGTAAGACTTGCAGAGCACTCACTATGGCTCTCAGGGCCGGTGCAACCCATTAGGCGACCTAGGCGGTCGCCTAGGGCACTACAATTTGGGGGGCAGTGACTGCAGCGGTATTTTGGCAGCGGGACCTTCCGCCACCTCCGTGGGGGGTGGCATTTCGGGGCAGGACCTTCCACTGCCTAGGGCGGCAGAAAAGCTGGCGGTGCTCCTGATGGCTCTATCAACATTTCTGTTAGAAACATCATTTTTCAAAGGATCATAAAATCTCCCTACAGAAGGCAGCTTGGCATGAATGAAGCTCTGAGTATGGGAGGAAGTTTTTTTTAATTAGCAGTTGATGTTGTAGACTTGCTTTTTTTAAAAAGCTGCTGAGCTGTCGTTATGGAAGTGCAAAAATAAAACGAAAAAGCTTCGTTAGATGTCTCATTCTGTTCTTCAAGGTTGTGAATTTCATCTCAAATTCCTTGCTTTCAGTTGTGAGGAACTCTCTGTTCTTTTCCTATGTTTGGCAGAGCTGTGATTAGGAAGTGGAGTCTGTTTCCTTGAAGGTGATTGAGACACTTAAATCTTTTGTGTTTACTGTCTTCTTAGTTCACTTTTGTGTGTGTGTTGGAAATATTCCTTGTAGGAACTCAGCGAGCTTATCATCTGAGCAACAGGGTGGTGCGATTTGATGAGTGTTTTTACATTTTCTGGCTGGAAACTCTAAGATCCAAGCCGCTGCTCTGTATTGCTGGGACAGAATGAAAACATGATATTTTTACACTATTTTGCTCTTTGATCTCTTTCATGTTTTAGGAGATGTTGTTATCTGAGAAGTTATGTGTGAGAAAATCATTTCTGCTTTGACTTTTTGTCCCGCTGTTCATGGTTTTTATTGCTCTGAAGGTTATAGTTCCTATGCTAAAGAGAAGAGTAAATGGGCCATTTAACTTACAAATACATTACTGACAACTGGCCAAAAATTAATTAATTAAATCTGGTTCTTTTTTACTTGCCATCTAGATTTTGGGTGTGAACAGTACACTTTGTTCATGCTTTCAAGCTTTTCTTCATGACCATGAGGGCTAGAAACTTACCACACCTCTACCCCGATATAATGCAGCCCGATATAACATGAATGCGAATATAACACAGTAAAGCAGTGCTCCGGGGGGGCTGCGCACTCCGGCGGATCAAAGCAAGTTTGATATAACGCGATTTCACCTATAATGCGGTAAGATTTTTTGGCTCCCGAGGACAGCGTTATATTGGGGTAGAGGTGTATTTTTTAAATGAAAGCTGAGATTCTTTTGCAATCACAGGACTCCAGGAGCTGGGGCATTAAGAAAAACATCAGCTATCACAAGACTACAAATAAAAGCCTTGATCCAGTGATGAGCTCCATGGAAGCAGATCCTACCTGCAGCAGAGCTCTGTGTTGGTACAGGGTCTTCTCATGCTATCTCATTGAAGAATCAGAGCCTTAGACTTCTTTCCTGCTCAGGGAATATTTCTGAGTATATCACTATTTCCTTCAATTTTTTCCTTACTTGAACTCATTCAATTAATTTTAAAAAGTGTTTTTACGGTATGGATGGATTGCAAACAATTCACCCAATATTGGATGGTTTGTCAATGTGTTACTCCAGATTTACACTTGCATAAAACTGGAGTGGGACAGTGGTGGATCAGGGTCACAAACTGAAAATCTGAGCTTTGTTGCTTGTAATTGGCCACATAAGTCATAGAATTGGCTCTGTTCCCTGATTGGAAGTATATACAAATACGTGTGTGTGCAAAATTAAAGCGCAGTTTCCATTTTGCTTTTCACAAACATTTCTGATAGGAAAATTCTCAAATGCTCCCATAAAGTTGAACACAAAAGGGGCACAAGCGTAGCTGAAGTGAATGTGCTATCAGAGGTGTCAGAGCTATATTTCTAACGGTTCTCCCTGACAGACCACATCCCCAGTGTGAGCAGATGTTTCTCAGTTCTTCTTTCAGCATGCAGCAATGTAATTGCTACTAAGCTTCACCTACTGAAAACTAACATAGGTAAGAGCAATTTGTACATTTACATAAATGTACAATTGATGTGTACCAAATGCATGTTTTTGAATATTTGCCCCAGACACCGCATCTCCGACTCTTCTTAGCTGTCTGAGTAGCAGCTATATTGATTCACTCTGTGGTTGGCCTTTAACTTGGTGAAATACAGAGTTAGATCCTCTGCTGGTGTAAATTAGTAAAGTTTCACTGAAGTCAATAGATTGTCACTGTTATACACCAGCTGAGGATCTGAACTATAATATTCTTTGTTCTTCAGCCCTAATGGAGTTTCTTCAGCTTTATACCAGTAGAGCTGAGATAAGAATCTGGCCTTTCCTGTTTGCCTTTGCTTTGCATATGGAAACATTAAGAACCTGTATCTATTGCATTAAAATGTTTAAGGATTTTTGCGATGATCCAAGGTCTTATGTACTTAAATAATAAACTTAAGCATAGGGATGCTGATTCACCCTATCTCCTGTACCATGGGAAGTATATTAGAAAGAATTCCTAAGCACATCTATCCTACCTTCTGTATGTTAGATTCGAGGCCAAACACTGAGCAATATTTCTAACGACGACAAAAGATTGCAAAAATCTCCACAATGGTAACCTTTTTGAGTGATCTGATGTCTTAAAGTAATGATCTTGCAGATGACCTTCTTCTCACTCAGTGAAAAATCTTCCTATTGCTAAATGTGTAAAGGAATCCTCAGTATTGGAATCTACATTTTGTTCAGGTAACCCCGGAAATTATATGCAAACATTGTAAAAAGAAAAAACAACGAGGAGTCCTTGTGGCACCTTAGAGACTAACAAATTTATTTGGGCATAAGCTTTCATGGGCTAGAACCCACTTCATTGGATGCATGAAGTGAAAAATACAGGAGCAGGTATAAATACATGAAAGGATGGGGGTTGCTTTACCAAGTGTTAGGTCAGTCTAATGAGATAAATGCTACAATTAACAGCAGGATACCAAGGGAGGAAAAATAACTTTTGAAGTGGTAAGAGAGTGGCCCGTTACAGACAGTTGACAAGAAGGTGTGAGTAACAGTAGGGACCGGACAGTCTCTATGCAAAAGAATAAATGGACACAAATTTGACACCAGGAATCATAACATTCAAAAACCAGTAGGAGAACCCTTCAATCTCTCTGGTCACTCAATAACAGATCTAAAAATGGCAATTCTTCAACAAAAAAATGTCAAAAACAGACTCCAGCATGAAGCTGCAGAACTGGAATTAATTTGCAAACTGGACACCATCAGATTAGGTCTGAATAAAGACTGGGAGTGGTTGGGTCATTACAAAACCTAAACTTAATTTCCCCATTACTAATTTCTCCCTACTGTTACTCACACCTTCTTGTCAACTGTCTGTAATAGGCCACTCTTTTACCACTTCAAAAGTTATTTTTCCTCCCTTGGTATCCTGCTGTTAATTGATTTATCTCGTTAGACTGACCTCACACTTGGTAAAGCAACCCCCATCCTTTCATGTATTTATACCTGCTCCTGTATTTTTCACTTCATGCATCTGATGAAGTGGGCTCTAGCCAATGAAAGCTTATGCCCAAATAAATTTGTTAGTCTCTAAGGTTCCACAAGGACTCCTCGTTGTTTTTGCTGATACAGATTAACATGGCTACCGCTCTAAAAAGAAAATGTTTCCCTAGTTGTTAGCTGATCGCTTGTCTAGAATAGTAAAAAAGATAGTTTAGGTGGATTTTAGTTTCTCTCTACTGAAAAATTCTGCCTCTGAATTTCTTGATTCCAGCATGCATTGTTTTATCAGCCTTGATTACACTTCATTTGAAACCTAAACACCTGTTCATTGAAAGCTAATGAGCAAAGATGTTGAAGCTAAAGCTTCCCACCCACCCCCAAAGAAAGAGCTTCTTCCGTGTCATTTTAGTCTAAATTAATTCAACACTACTTATGAAGAAGGCATTCTAAGTGTGGGCGCCTTTGAGAGAAGGTTATAACAGCAGAACAGTAATTTGACCATATCTAGAACTGAAAACTTGAACATGTTATTATGGATCTAAAGCAAAATTAGATTTGAAAAGAACTCTATCTTGTAGGAGCCAGGCTCTACGTGCAGCTGCTTTCAGCAGTGAGAGCAGTGAGTGACTGGTGGATTAGCAATGTAAAGCTGTACTACTGTAATTCTGCTTTACAAATAGCAGTTTCACGCTTCACAACATGTGACATGAATAAGGATTTTCTATACCAAATAAAAGTATTCCACTGAGACTCCACTTGGAGTTTAAATGATGGACTAAAATCCAGTGTCTTAGTGCAGGACTATAAATTAAATGCACTGGAGGATGGGGTGGAGGAACGAGGAAGAAATCAGTATAAACTTGATGGGGGCGTACTTTTCACAGAGTCCAAGCCAAATACCTACCAGGATTAAGAATTGGACAAGTGCAGCCTCTGTTAGTCCAGGATTCCGGGTAGAGAGTTCGCTTTCCTCGCAGAATCTTAAACTTTGTTGATTTCAACACTTTCTTGATCTTCACGTTTACTTCTGCATGGGAGCCTTTGTCGTGAGCTGATAAAATCTTTGCTTTCACCACTGGGAAGGCACAATTTCAAAAGCAGCAATAGATAAAATGGTCACACCCACCTCTCTTTCTAATGCAGTGTTGAGTAACACAGCTAAGGTGAATATACATTGCAGAATTAGCCTGAGAGTTTCCATTTTTAGGCTGAGCCTGTGTGGGTACGTCTACACTGCAGTTGCAGGGTGTGATTGCAGCTTTAATCTCGCTAGCTTGGATAGCAGCTGGAGCAGTGAAGCTGGAGCAGCATGGGTTTCAGCTGGGGCTGTACAAGCCCGCCCAGATCCCTCAGCAGTTCTCGCAGGGCTAGTCCTCATCAAGGTGAGTGTTGCCTTAATTTCACTGCTCTGGGACTTGAGCTAGCTAGATTAAAGCTAGCTCGGGTTTGTGCACCTGAGCGGCAATCACATCCTGCCACTGTAGTATAGAGGTACCCTGCGAGCCTTGCTGTCAGACTAGTGACATGCAGAAATCAATACTTCGCAGTTGCTGGAGAGAACGCCGGGTTAGTTTTATTTGAACAGTAACTGTGCCAGATGCCCGCCCATCCTAAAGACCACAGGGTAAGGAGATGCTGAGTGGCCTGACTTTCAAAATGCTCAGCACCCCCCTGCTGCCATGGAGGTCAGCGGGAACTGCTGCTTTTTCAGCTTCAATATACTTTCAGGAATCAAACTTTAGGCTCTTGCTATTGCAAACCTTGGTCAAGACACACGAAATAGAATGACAGGCACCTGAACAGCACCGTCCACCCCCTTCCCCCACAATCCCGCTCATCTCTAGCTGCCGATACTCCTGCACATGCCCGAGTAACTAAACTAAAACACGAGGGCCACTGTCCGCTGGCATTTGGGCTCGCCAATGCCCAGAGTCACCCCCACTTTCTTCTCACAGCAGATCTTTTCTCAGCGTTCATTGGGATGGATGTGTGCCAGCTGTACGATGCAGAGCGATGTTTCCATACCTGTGGACCAGTTTTGCTTTCTGCACTTGGTGTTGTGAACAAAACCTGCTGGGTAAATCTCTGCTGGTTCTGGAGGCGTGATTCCCAGCCCGGGTAGACATACCCGTGCTACCTCTGATTGAGCTAGCGCACTAAAAATAGCAGTGTAGCTATGGTAGTGCAGGTGGTGGGTTGGGCTGGCCGCCTGAGTACATACCTAGGGTCTCAGTCGGGATGGCACTTGGGCAGCTCACCCATCCTGTGCCCACGCGGCTGTGGCTACTCCTACATTGCTATTTTCAGTGAACTAGATTGATCAAAGCCAGCTCATGTACATCTACCCGAGCTGAAAATTACCCCTACAGCTGCAATGTGGACGTACAGTCCTGCTGCCATGCTACACAGGCTGCTGCAGAAATGACCCCTAGGAGAGCAGTGATAGTATTTAATAGCTTCTTCTGATGTTGCTTTATTTAGAATCCATATTAAAAAGTATAAGACGACGACTCTTCTACACTGCAGCCCCTCACTTCACGCATATGATGAACCCTACAATTCAGCTGTGGGCTCTGTAATTTAGCTGACACCCTGCAACAATGAGTAATGAAAGGGTGGGAGGCCTGAGTGCACTTCAGATAAGATTTATGAAGTTGTTTTTTTGCTTTTATTTCTTATCTTTTGCTAGATTAAACACTGTCACTATCGCAGTCAGGAAGCAAAGCAAAGCAGAGATGGATTTTTTTCTAATACCGCTAAGCCAGGGCCATATTTCAATGACATGCGGCCCCTTGAACTTCTCTTTGTGGGTCACTGCGCAGTCTGTAATGGCATGGATTATCTCTCAATGCATTTTAAACTCTAGCACGAGACAGAGCAGGTGCAAAAAAGTTTGAAAGCTCATGAAACGAAGAGGGTGTTATACAAAGAATTCCTTCCCCTGCACGGTATAAAGGAGACAGTTCACTGGCATACAGCTGCACAGCTCACCATAGGCAAAGTTTTCCCCTTACTCCTTTAAGTCTCAATATGCAAACGCTCTAACATCACTCCATTCCAACTGGTGAGCTCTTGTTGACAGGGTGCCAGTCCTTAGGAGTGAACTCTTAAGGGCTGGCGGAAGAGTCTTCTCAGTGAATGGTCTGTGCCCAGGGAAATCACTCGCTCTTGTGAGTTATCAGAGCTCAGAGCTGGTGGCCTCTAGGAAATGGTGCAGGGTGGACCTTTTGGACAAGGTCTTCCTTTTAGTATTGGTCCTCCAGCCAAGGGGGTTTTCTAGTGGTTAGTGGGTGGATAATAGAGCAGGACACTTGATTATGCTTGGCCATTATGCGTAGTGTATATAGGGGTGTGTGTGTGTGTCTGTGTGTGTGTGTCTGTGTGTGTGTGTGTGTTTTCATAATTATATATTTTGCACATTGCCTAAATACTGTGGCAACTTGCATCAAATAAAGGTCCTGTCCTGCATTTCTTGTGCACCCAGTCCTCACACTGAAAATCAAGGGTGTCTTGGGCATGGAAGACATGCAGGGTAGAGTTCCAAATGTGTAAATAAATAAGTAATTTTCTTTATAATTGCTCCTTGAAAATTATCTTGGGTATAATCAGAACACAGGCAAACTGGGCGTCTGCCAAGTGATGTGCCCAGTGAGTGTTCCTGGGAATCCACCTCTGATACTTGGCTTTTCCTGTAAGTTGCAATAAGCGATATAAACTTTATTACCTCCTTTCTTCAGCTTTTGCTGTTTTAATCCATTTTATGGGGTAAGCACCAGCTCTGCTGTTCTTACACTCTTTCACAGACTCCTCAAACTGCCCTTTATGTGCTAACAATAACCCAACCCAACAAGAATGTGTCCGTCTTGTAACTCACCATATGTGTATTTCATTCCACAGAAGACCTTGGGATTCCCTAAAACTTGTTCTTTGCATTCACATTTACCTGTTGAAATAAACCAAACCAAAAGTGTCTCATGGATGGTACTCAAAAGATTGAAACGTGCAGCAAAGGGAGGGGATGGACTGGATCAGGGGGTAACTAATGGGATATAGAGCCTTTCACTCCAGTACTGCTCATTTAGATCAGCCCGAGTAGGTAGAGACAGGGTCTGGGGTGAAATCCTTGCCCCACTGACGTTAGGAAAAGTTCTGCTATTAACTTTGCTGTGGCCTGGATTTCATCCCTTGTCCTTCTCTCACACTAGCCTTACATAGTGTAACTCCACTGACCTCCCTTGAATGACTTTGCTTCATAGTTGAGTAAGTGAGAGGAGAATCAGGCCAACAAAGTCATTACCCAGTGACTGCCTATTCAGTGATTTGTGTGAGAGGATTTTGAGGGCTCCATCACTTCCCAGCAGACATGAGGCACATCTTAAAAGAACAACTCACCACCACCATTTGTAACCTTGCACAGGGAACGAGAATGCAAGAGCTGCAAGCCTTGGTAACCAAGTGCCAGACCCAGGCAAACCGCATGGGCAAATTGTTACTTGTATTTTTATTAGCGCAACTCTGCCCATAACGAGGTTTGAAAACACCACAGGACACCAGGTGAGACATAACTGAGCATCCGTTTCCCTAGTGCAGGGATCGCAACCTTTGGCATGCGGCATGTCAGGGAAATCCACTGGCGGGCCAGGACGGTTTGTTTACCTGCAGCGTCCACAGGTTCGGCTGATTGCAGCTCCCACTGGCCGTGGTTTGCCGTTCCAGGCCAATGGGGCTGCGAGAAGTGGCGGCCAGCATATCCCTTGGCCTGTGCCACTTCCCGCAGCCCCCATTGGCCTGGAATGGCAAACCGCGGCCAGTGGGAGCCATGATCAGCCAAACCTGCAGACACTGCAGGTAAACAAACTGTCCCGGCCCACCAGTGGATTTCCTTGACATGCCGCGGGTGTGCCAAAGGTTGCTGATCCCTGCCCTAGTGCATGCCCATCTCCCCAGTTTTGAAAAGCATGTAACTGAAGCACAAGCTCGTCTTTCAGAACATACAAGCCACCTTTAATTAGATGTCAAGTTTATTTATTTTAAAATTGGAATCTTCCAACTTTTAGCTTTTAATAATATAAACTCTCCAACTTCCCACCAGCCCTGACTCTGTGCCACACAAGGATTCCCCTGTGCCAAAGGAATGCTCAGTTGGGGAGATCCACCAGTTGTCCACCCCAATCGTGCCATAGGAGTGGTGCAAAAGGGCCTGAGCCTAAGGACTTTCTCAATATAGCTCACAATGTTCTGTAGTATGCCCCTCTGCACTACAGTCTTATAGCGCTGCCATTTGTTTGCCAGGGTTTTCATTTTAAGCCCGAGCCAGCAATGCACTTAAGCAGGAGCTTAATTTTATGCCTGTGTGTAGTTCCATGTCGACGTCAACTACACTTGATCACATGCTCAAAGTCAAGCACAGTGCTTAATTATTTTGCTTGGTCAAGGCCCAACCCCCTATCTTCAGGAGGTCAGGTGAAAATTGGATTTCAGGAGGTCAGCTAGAAAATTGGGCTCTAGGTTCACAAGATCTTAGCCCAAAAGGAAGTAGTTTTTGCACAAACTCTGATGGGAGGGGGAAAAAAAACCCTTTCTATTTTGAATTACAGTACTAAAATAAGAAGCGAGTCTTTTCTGATTCTATCTTTGCATTTGTACCAGTCAAAATTTGCTTAAAATGAAATATTGCAGATGGTTATTCTGTATTTTGCCGATTAATTGCTATTGTGCTCTTGAAATAAAAAATGGACAGACACTAGGGTTTTTTCTCCCCACTTAATGTGTAGTCAGAATTTTTATCATGCAATTTAGTGCACATGCAGAAAGTGGCACTTGCACTGACTTGATAAGATGGAATGACTTTAGAAAGCAGGTGTACTGTCAATCTGCAAAACACAAAGGCCCTAGTTGTGGAAACCTTCTCCTGGTGAATGCTCACTCACACGAGTAGTTGCACTGAAGTCATTAAGATTAGTCATGTGAGAAAGCGCTCACCAACAGAGGAGATGCACAATCAGGCCACACTGCCTACTAATAATCATATGGTCCAGTAAAGTTACACAATACTTTTTAGGAGGACAAGTGGAAAATAACTTCTCCAGTTGAAATCATAGCTGGACTATGAGATACTCTGTAACCATGTCATCAACCACAACAGCTTCCAAACTTGATATGATAGTCTGAGAAAATTATGGTGTTGTCACTCTTGTTTTAGAAATTCCCTAATTACATATCTAATTCATCTGGGCAACATCACACTCTTTAAATAACATTATCATCAATTTACCCAACAGAATATAACAGCTCTGGGCAAATGTCACATAAAGGAGCTTATTAAAAACAAAGTAAAAGAAAAGAGTGTTTAAAAGTATTCTGATGTAAATGAGCAAAAGCCCAAGAATTCAGAGCTCAGGATGAAAACCCAGGCATATATTCAAGCTATCAACCCCTACTCACTGGGATCAGATTTTAAGATGGGACTGTCTGCCTAGACTTTAGATATCCTTGTGTATGTGGGTCGAAGTCAGTCTTTCAATGTTCCTTAGGCTTTTTTGTTTTTGGTAGCTGAACAGTACTGAACGTTGGACATTACATTCCTCGCTACCACCATTGCTAAGGCATTAATCCAAAGCAACGCTCTGTTGCATTTTCACAAATCACTTTAAAAGACCCTTTTCTTGTTCATTAGGAACAATCTCTTAGTAACAGGAGGGGAGATGAGAAATATGTTTGAATCAGCTATCTCACCTGAATGCCGGAGAGCAGAGAATCCTTGTTCGTCCTCCCATCCCCAAGCTGGCTCACTCTCGTTAAACACAGAGCGGAAATCAGGAATTTCGTGATGCCAGACTATGTCCGCACTGTTGTAATAAAAGGAAAACGGTGAGTTGTTTCTTATGGAATCAGTAGAAAATACCACACATTCAAGAAAATTATCACACTTACAATCAATAGTCCATTTTTCAGGAATTTACCATGAAGTTTCTCCAGATTTATTGGTATTATAAAACACACAAAACTGAATAGTTTTAGACAGTGAACAGCTTGATCATTGTAAACTCCCAGATTTGTGTTACGGATCCATGTTTGGTATAAAATATATTTTAGGAATTTGTATGTGATATATAATCTCAGAGAATATACAATGTCCATAGAAGGATCTGTTTGTACAGCTCAGAGACTCACAGACTTTAAGGTCAGAAGGAACCATCATGATCATCCAGTCTGACCTCCTGCACATCGCAGGTCACAGAACCTCACCCATCCAGTCCTGCATTAGTCCCATAAAATCTGGCTGAGTTACTGAAGTTCTCAAATCCTGATTTAAAGACTTTAAGTTACAGAGACTCCACTGTTTACACTACGTTAAAGCTGCAAGTGACCTGTGCCCCATGCTGCACAGGAAGGTAAAAAAACCCAGAGTCTCTGCCAATCTGACCCATGGGAAAATTCCTTCTCGACCCCAAATATGGTGATTAGTTAGACTCTGAGCATGTGGGCAAAACCCACCAGGAAGACACCAGCCAGCCTGGCCTAGAGATGGTAATTGGTAACCTAGGCCTCCTGAGATGGTTAGATTTAAAATATGTTCTTCTCTAGCATCCAATAAATTAGGGCTTGACATTGGTCCATTTAAGTCAATGAGACATTTGTGATTAACTTCAATGGTAGCAGAACTGAGCCCTTCAATCTTTCTTCAAATGCATGGAAACCCCCACTTCCCCGCAAATTGTAAGAACCTGAAAATACCAGCACCAAATACCCAGATGTCAGGAAGGTGAGGCTATATGTCATGACTAAGGCTATGATTTAGTCACGGAGGTCTAGGCTCCAGGCACCAGCTTACCAAGCAGGTGCTTGGGGTGGCCACTTTGGAGAGGGGCGGCACGTCCAGCTGTTCGGCGGCAATTCGGCGGACAGTCCCTCACTCTTGCTCGGAGCGAAGGATCTCCCGCCGAATTGCTGCCGCAGATCGCGATCGCGGCTTTTGTTTGTTTGTTTGTTTGGCTGCTTGGGGCGGCCAAAACCCTGGAGCCAGCCCTGCTTCCAGCAACCTCTGTGACCTCAGTGGTGGGGAGCTGCAGGGTTTCCCGCCAGCCACTGACAGCAGGCGGCAGGGTATCCCGCAGCTCCTGGACACCGCAGGGGGTGGGGGAACCCTGCAGCCCCCGGCTGCTGTGGGTGGTGGGGAAACCCCAAGCTCCCAGCCGCTGCGGGCCAAGGAACCCTCGGGGATGGCAGGGGAACCCATGAGATCCTGGGTGGCAGGGGTTGCTGGGGAACCCTTGAGCTCTCCAGCGGCGGTGGCTGGGGAACCTCCGAGCTCCCGGCAGTGTGGGTGGCGGGGGAACCCCCAAGCTCCTGGCCGCTGCAGCCCCCAGAGCTGCGGGTGGTGGAGGTACCCCACAGTCCCCAGCTGCTGCAGGTGGCTCCTAGCCCCTGTGCAGCTGCCCCCCCTTCAGGAGGTATGGGGATCCAGATCCCCATTTTGTCATGGATATTTTTAGTAAAAGTCAGGGACAGGTCACGGCTTCTGTGAATTTTTCTTTTTTGCCTGTGACCTGTCCCTGACTTTTACTAAAAATATCCGTAACAAAATCTTAGCCTTAGTCATGACCCATGATACTATAATAAAATGGGCCATTCTCCTGACATATTATTGTTAATAACTTAAACATATTACTAACCCAAGATCCTGCTTCCGTATCATATAAAAGTGTGACTGGCTGAACTCTGAGGCCCTACAATATAATAAAGATAAATATGGTAGGGCCAGTGCATCCCCTGTGCATATGCACATCAGGGTGGACGGATTTCCTCCTGGGCTCCATGGAAACTATTTGATGGCCAGCCACGGGCTCTGTGCTCCACATGGGCACAGGAAGAGGGGACACTGGAGGGGCACCAGTGAGTCGAGGATTGGCTGAGTTTTACAGCACCGCCCATGTTCAGACCTGCTCTACTAACTCTCTCTGGCTCCCCTCTGGGACTGCTACAGAGCAGTTGCAGGGCAACTCAGACAATGGCCACACAGCTCCAGCTACTGCCCTGCTGTCACAAGGGGATAGTTGGGCCAGTAGAGAAACACAGCGGGGCAGCCATCCAGGCAGATAGCTCCTGCTTCCATGTATCTAGATGGCTCCTTCCCTGTGGATCCTCTAGATCTGAAGGCTTGGAAGGTATTGTCCCCTGCTAACCCTGCAGACAGCAAAAGCCCTCCCATCAAAAGCCATGAAATCTTTGGCAGGAAACTGTGCCAGGTAATCACATGGAGCTTTTAGTCTTCTCTGACTCTCTCCAATAGGTTTCTCCATAGGAGGAAGGCAATCTGGCCCAGTATCCATTTAGAAACTGTGTGTATCATCAGGTTTTCGTTAGTACCAATCCAAACAATAAAGTCTATCTAAAATAATCAACACTTATTGAACATATCTGGGATATGAAGGTCTATGATCTAATTGGATTTGTGAGTCTAGAGAAATAGCATGTCTGTCCACTCACCTGCTGATGCAGTCACCAGTGAGTGGATCACAGCTTCCGGCACAGTCACACGGTCTGCAGCCATACTCTCCAAAGCCCCAGTATCCCACCATACACTGGTCACACTGAGGACCTGCCACTCCAGGTTTGCAGGGGCAGTCACCGTTGCTGGGATCACAGAAGGTATTAGTGCTGAAAGGAAGCATGGCCGATCCAACTGGGTGGCAGGAACACACTGCAGTACAAAGCAGGTACATCATGTAAGTGTATTGCTGATGGAAAGCTAGCAATGCTAGATATGAATGCAGAGCAAACAGATTAGTTCACCCAACGGAAGGCTGAACTGGATGTGCTTATTATTTTACACTACTGGGGAGCGAGGAGTAGTAGGTTGACATAGTTACCAGAGGAAATATGTTTGCTACATTACTGAAAGTTTACCCAGAGTTACTGGACTGGCACAGCACAGAAATTTTCCAATCATTACATGAAATGTGACCTGACAATAAAGTAACACTTTTGCTTGACATAGTGTGAGACACATGCCAAACCTTTAGAGGTTCTAATAATAATGATGTTATTTCTGGACTTTATTCTCCTTACTTGTATGAACTTGACCTGAGGAATTCCCTCTAAAAATGACAAGACTTTAACTTTTGTTGTATTATAATTAGTCAAGCTAGCTTTGTTTTGTGTCATGTTTTGCCAAAAGTGAAAAGTACTACGTCAGTAAGCTTATAACTCTAGGGCCCCAATTCAGCAAGGCACTTAAGCACATGCCTAACTTTAAAGTTTGCACCAAAGTTCCTTGTTGAATCAGGACTTGGATCATTATTGTATATTCTATAAAAAGGAATCCTAACACAACTGCTCATGATTTTCTTGCTCCAAGAAGGTTTGAAAAAGTCATTTTAATTTAAATGAGTGATGGGTAAAATTTAGTTCTTTTCTGGCATTTAAAAACAAAGTGGCTATTTTGAAATGCTGAATAAAAAATGAGGGCACTGATAACGAAGGGTCGGGTTGTATACAAACACCGTCCGGCTCTTGTATAGACCCTTAAACATGGATTTTTCTGAGTTTGTGTAAGCTTTGGGGTCCGAAAACTGAAAAGACTCGTCATTATTGATCAAGGAAGGGGTCCTCTTCACTCTTCTTCCATTTTCCTCTTCCCTGCTTAACACATTGCAGCAGCTCTCCATTTGCGTGGAAAGAGCTGGATGTGTCTCTTTCAGAGTGGGTCAATACGGCAGCCACAGGTATTATTAGAGAGCAAGGTGACATTGTTTTTCTTCTTGGGGAAAGAGAGGGGGCAGTTGGGACAAGTGGAGAGAGAGAAAAATCCCACATTCCAGAATTAAAAAAATTGGAGGAAACTCTACATGGGTAGGGTTTGGAACTTTTCTCCCCTTTAACATGTTTTTCCACCTGTAATCTAGGCCTTCTTTTGCTGTCTCTGCCATCCAACATACAGAGGGTTGAAAAAGTTTTAAATAGGGGATTTTTTTTCAGGTGGTTTTTTTTTTTTGGGTGCAAATTCAAATACCAAAAAATTTAGGGTGAAAACCAAAATAATTTGATCTGGAAACACCTGGCTGGGGTTCAGGGCTGGCTCCAGGGTTTTGGCCGCCCCAAGCAGCCAAACAAAAAAAACAAAACAAAACCAAAAAAAAAGCCGCGATCGCGATCTGCGGCGGCAATTCGGCGGGAGGTCCTTCGCTCCGAGCAGGAGTGAGGGACCGTCCGCCGAATTGCTGCCGAACAGCTGGACGTGCCGCCCCTCTCCGAAGTGGCCGCCCCAAGCACCTGCTTGGTAAGCTGGTGCCTGGAGCCGGTCCTGCTGGGGTGCCTCAAGGGAGCTGTCATTTGGATGCCTCATGCTCTCATTCTCCAATATAGGCTGGGGCTCCCTGGTCAAAGCACATCTCTCATGATGCATTATAGTCTTCTGAGAGAGGGGAGGCTGTACATCATGGGAGTCCCTAGCTGTGGTGCATCATGGGAGATATAGTCCAGCCAGGGAGCCCAGCCCATACAGGAGAATGGGGCTATGAGTCAACCGAATGGCAACTCCATTAGGCACCACAGTATCATTTCCAAAGCTAAATATTTCAGTTTTCAGGCATTCTTTTTTTGACCAAAAAAAAATCACAATTTTTCACAGAAAGTGAAAATTTTCATTTAGCCAAAACCGCAAATTTCAGTCAAAAACAGTTTAGGCAGAACATTTTCAACCAGCCAAGGGTTTTCTCTTTCCTGCTGTGGAGGCAATACAAAGAAAGGCACTACTTAGAGCTCAGCCATGCTTTGCCTTAGAATACTTCTTATTATGCACATATCTTTGATTCTGACCTGATGACGTTTTTATGGTTTCCAGAAATTCCAGGGTTTGACGTACCTGAACTGCAGTTTTAACATATTAAGTCAGCCTTTAATATTGGCAGTCAATTTATAGTACTGACTGTGATTCCAGAATCTTTGCAAAAAACTCCCCAAAATCCAACAACGCCAAAACAAATAAAATAACCCCCCCTCCGCCCCTTCTTCCCCAAACAAATATAATTATAGAAAATAAGATTAAAAATCCTCTCCACAAACTGCATAACTAGCTGCAGGCAATAGACTCCAGTACTTTTAATAGCATAGTTTTCAGCAGTGCTCACTGAGGCTCACATACCTTTCTCCTGAAGGCTGTCAGGTATTTTACACTTGACACATGCATCCAAACATGCTATTTTCTTACTCGATGCAGAGGATATTTATGGAATTTCTCAACCCCCTTAGGGGGAAATAAAGTACCCTACACTCTTCTGGTCTCATGCACTCAATAGGCTAAATTTACCAGTGACATACATGGATTCAACTCTGCTGAAGTCAATGGAATTGTACAGCCTTAGGCCGGGGAAGAATCTGGTCCAGTACGTTACATTTTAGCCAACATTTCCTCCATTTTTTCCTAAGAGCTGCAGTTTGGAGACCCAGTTCCCACAGCTTAATGGGTTCTGCAATACCATGGCTAATAGCTAAAATTACCCCTATGAAAGCTGTTAGCAAAGATCCAGTCTGAGCATAAGAGGGAACTGGACAGAATCAGAGAGACACATTTAGTTGATTTTATTTTTAACTTCCATATTACAGCCAGTAAGTGTCAAATTTTCAAAGACCCCTCATCCTCACATTTGCTCACTTACATTTTTGTGCATTTATATTTTGAGATTTGGAAATAGCTCCTGACAATTTGCCCCTAAAATCAGCATTCACAAGTATCCTTGACACTGTAGCTCAGAAGTATAGCTGGGCCGCAGAATCATTTTTCCTTTAGCCATCTGAGGGATGGTTCTCTTAAAAGTCTCTTTTGGACATGTCAGAGTTGCCTTTGGACGTTAGGAAACTGCCAAGCAAATTATAAAAGAGGCCTTGCAAACTCTCAACCTCCCCTCTCCCGCAAAAGGAAATATTTTCATTTCCTAGAGGCTAAGGGCCAGAAAGATTATTCAAGCAAATTCACACTATTCTTTGCTAATCTCAACTAGGATGATCAGATCAGCGCTACTATAACCACAGAATAAAGGTAGTTACATACTTATGGGACCAAATTTAGGGCTGGTGTAACTGGATGTAACTCCCACAGAACCTTTAGGGTCAAATTCAGTGGAGAAAGCAAACTGTTGTGCAAAAACTACACATTGGATGTAATATGGTCAGAAAATGATGTAAGCAGGAAAATAGTGTAACATCCACTGATCTGTACCAGTGCAAAACAGCTACAAGACCTATCTGAAAGGCCCCCTGAGAATTCCCCATGCATAGGGAATTCACGTCACCATGCATAGGGAATTCACTGGTGACATAAGCCATCCCCTTGCTAGTGCCCCTAGTGTAAAGGGCATGGCTGGAGTATCGGTACACCTTGGTGATTCCCAACTAGAAAGGCTGTTCTCTGTTATGCTTGGTGCCCATCCCAGGGTCCTACAATATTTTCCTCCTGAGTTGCACCAGGTGCACAAAAACTGGGCCTCAGGGTCTGGCCCAGTAGTTGCACAAAATGAGTGTAAGTTACAGGACCAAGAAGAAGAAGGTGGGTTATCAGGAAAAGCAACAGGAAGGTGTGTGATAAAATGGACGTGGCTAATTACTTGCTTTCTTCTTTACCTTCCAAGATACACCAACTTCTGACTCCTTGGCATGTCTGTAATATTTGTTTCACACCTGCTGGATCTGACCTGTGGGCCTCCTATGGCCCCCTTCTGCCACTTTGGTAGTGGAAAGGAGCTATAACACTGGCTTAGCCCACTACCTGGGCATTCACTATACCATCTCCTGTCCTGGGGCCCAGCCTACAGGGTGTGACTGCGGAAAAGAAGATGTGGCTTTACTGTCCCATCATTCTGATGATCCCCTGACTGCTTGTCGGCATACCAATGTCAGTTAGGGGCGGTGATTTTTATGGTATTTTTATACTGGCAAAATCCATAATGTACATGTATTTATACTGGCAAAAAGGTGCTTTTACTGGCACAGCTTATGTTTGGGAAACTGGTACAAGCTACTCTAGCTAAAGCCATCCTTTGCCGGAAAAGGGTGTATTTACACTACGAGGGTTTCCCAGGACAGCTAGACTGGCCAACTTTTCTAGTTTAGGCTGAGTCCCAGAATGTTCTCTGGGACAGGAGCAGATGGTGCAATTTAGAGTAGCTTTGAGGCTGCTCTATGTAGCACCAAGAGCCTAATCAGCTTCCAGCTGGTTTCAATACTGGGGGGAGCACAAAGGCTGATGCTGAGTTAATGTGGCTAGTTTTGCATGTAGTTTTGAAAATATGGTAACTGTGTGTAATGTATATGTGACTGGAGCCTAGGATAGGCGCATACTGTGAAACGCCATAAAGAAATAAAGTGCACCCCACAACGATACAGAATAAATGTAATAGACACTCCACATCACAGAGACAAACAAACAGCTAAATACCCAGACAAAACAAGGACATCATGAAAAGAGGAAGGTAAATGTCCAAACATGTGGAGGGTCAGGACACAGCAGGAAATTAATTCTAAAGCATTGATGACTTGGAGCTTGGCAATTACAGCTATTACTGTCTGCGGCCTGATGATCTGCTTCTCTTAGAGCTGCTTTTGGTCTCTGTTTTCTCCAACTATCCGATCCCTAAGTACAGGGTCTGTTAGAGAAGCTCCCTGAAGAAGCTGGGGAAAACAATAAAGCAGCAGAGGCCACTGGAGCAGTGAAAATCTGTGGACATGGGTAGATTGGATGCTGCTTCATGGAGAATATATTTATAAACTTAGAGAGATGGTTCAGGGGAATTCCGATCACATGGTTAAAAGGTGGCTTTCACATTGGGGACACTTTACCATGCACAATGCAAAGGACCATAGAATCATGGAAGTAAGAGACGAAAAAAGGCTGTTAGGTCATCTAACCCTCCCCTATCAACAAGACTGTCAGTCTGTGCTCCAAGGCTAGCTATGACTAAACACACCAGGAGACAGAGCATTCTCTTCCTCGTATTCAAACGTAGTGGCATTGAGATAGCAACACAGTGTAATACATAAGAATACTTCGAGCTCAGCATCTACAAAGTGCAAATATTAATCAGCTGCCTGTCTTTGCTTGGGAGTTGCTGTGTGGGGAAATATCTAGGCTGAAATCCTGCCCCTGTTGAAGTCAATGAGAGTTTTGCCATTGACTTTAATGAGGATCAGGAATTCCTCCCTAGCTCTGTGTTATGAATGAAGGTTTTCTTTTTTGGAGCTGCCAGTGACCTTTGGAAACACCAAATATCTACCCTAAAAACCCTGTAGTGTAAAAGCAAAGAGAAACTCAGCAATTACGAAACTTAATTCCCTGTCCCTGGTTACACTGTAGCTGGGACTTAAAAATCCATGAGGGATATAAAATAAAACTGGAGGTACAGGAGGGGAAAGGGAGTTACCTTCAGTCAGATTGCTATGTTAAATGGTAGAATGCCCTGTTTTATCTGGTACACACCTTCTCCTGAGCAAATATTATATATTACTAACCTAAAAGTATCTTGAAAGATTATGGCCTAACAACGCCTTTATTTACTTTGACCTCAGTGCCGTTTTAATTTTCATTGCTACTCTGCAGTTGAGCAATAATGTTGACTTGAGCTAAGTACAGCATTCTACAGTCTTCTCTATAAGAATAAAAGGTTATCAGACATGTCCCTTGTTACCACAAACCATGCACAACAGAAGACTTTGAAACGTTTCATGCACAGACTGTAACCAGAATTATGTAGGTTCATCTAACAGTGTTCATTCATTTGCTGTTCAACTGGAGCTATGCAAAATACCACTAACCCTGTATGAGGAAGACTCTTGAAAACTTTTGGGGGACTGAAATATTCCATACAGGAAATACCAGTCTCACCTGAAACATAACACTCTCTGTGACCCCCATTCCTCAATACTGCACTGTGAGCTCCCCGCAGATGAAGATGGCTGCTTGTAAGGCTGGGATGGGTGTCTAGACAGGAATGGAGGGCTAGCCATTATCCCATAGAAGGAGTTGCTGGGATAGGGTTGGAAATTTTCCAAAGAAACATTTTTTTTGTCAGAAAACATTGATTCGTCGAAACAGAAACTATTTGCAAGAAAGGGTCGGTTTTGACCAACTTCCTGCTTCAATTAAAAAAAAAGTTTTAAAATTATCAAAATGCCCCATTTCTATATTTAAAAAAAAAGTTTTGTTCTTTGATATGAAATTATTTTGTTTTAAAATTGTAGCTTATACTAAAAAAGTTTAAAAGGTCAAAAACTGAAACAAAATGTTTCAAAATTATTGAAACAAAATGTTCTGATTGATCCAATCCAAAAGTATCTATGTATTTATTTATTTAGTTAGTTATCCGGATTATCAGTGTGTGAAAAGTTTTGAAATTTTGATTTTCGTAGCGTTCCGGGAGAGAGAAAAAATTCTGGAATCTCAAACTCTAATAGGATGGGGAAAATAATTTCCTGCCCAGTTGTAGCTGTGTGGCCCGTTCTGGAATGGAAAATAAACTGGCCAAGAGGAGGAGGTCAGAAAGGAAAGCACTAAGGGGAATCTGGAGTTGTGGAGGTGTCCAGAAGAGCATTTATAGGAGATTTCAAGTCTTTGTCTCCCCCAAATAAAATCACCTTTGCCCTATTAATTTGTGAGTTTGCTATAATATACTTTGTGAAGTGTAACATTCTAAAGTTACATAAATCTTTGTGAAACCAGCTTAATGCTGTCAAAATTATTTTGCTGAGTTGAACAAATATTCTATGTTCTGTTACTAAGGGCTTGTCTACACAGGAAAATTAATCCAAATTAACTAAGGCTATGGCTACACTAGAGAGCTTACATCGATGCAGCTGTGCCACTCTAAGCTCTCTAGTGGAGCTGCTCTAAGTCAAGGGGAGAGAGCTCTCTTATCGATTTAATTAATCCATCCTCAACGAGCGGTGGTAAGTATGTTGGCAGGAGAAGGTCTCCACCAACATAGTGCTGTCTACACTGGCATTTAGGCTGGTGTAATTTATGCCGCTCGGGGGGGTGGCTTATTCACACCTTTGAGCGACATAAATTATACTCACATAAGTGGTAGGGTAGACATAGCCTTAAAGTGTGAATTTTAAGTGGATTAGTTAAACTGCATTATACCCCGGAGTGAACACCGTCATTCAGAAGTAAAGTGACCTCAATTCAGTTTATCTTAATTCACATCCAAAGTGAATAAACTAAACTGCATTCAGGACTCGCAGGGATTTAATGTGGTTTAACTAATCCACTTCAAATTCACACCGTTAGTTAATTTGGATTAATTTTCCTGAATCTCTCCATGTAGACAAGCCCTAATGTGTTCTTAAATAATAACAGTAGCAAAAGTAGACACTATTAATGCAAAAGGTAAATTATTAAGACGTTGTCTTATTGTAATAATTGCTGTCTTATGGTTCATTTTAAACATACATTATCTTAGCAATTTAATATCATAGAGTTCCTAAATATAGAGAGTTCCTTAAACGGATTTTCTAATTACATTTTTAAGAGACTTTGTTAGGAGACAAAATCCTAGCCTTTATATCAGGCATATAACTTTTTGCACTTTTAAAAAATGAAATGCATGAGAAAAGTAGAATGTTATGGGTCAGTGATTTAGAAGTGAATGAAGGAAACTGACGTGACTGTGCAGCAGGGTTTATGTCCACCATTGTGTCAGTAAAAATATCCATTAATCATATCATCTGCACAAGTCTGCCTCCTGCCAAGATTGCTAAACTTTTTAGCCAGGATCTTAGCAGTCTCTTAGGAGTTAGGGTCAGTGGTGATACTTTCAGATAATTAATTCTGTGACATGATGGTTGATTGTTTGTTTGATTTTTTTCTATACACATTGGTATTTTTCCCTTTGAATTGTTATCTCCATTTTGGAGTAGAACTTTCCAATAATTATACTGATACTTAGTTTTGCAAGCAGGTTTTTCTGTGCTAGACCCCAGTCAGTAATGGCCCTTCCCAACCTAGGCAAGGTTTGCATTGGAACTATTAGACCTGGGAGGACTGAATGATAATCTCTTTGTAAAACATTTCAGTTCAGTTCCTAGATTTATCAAGCAAAGGCCACTACCAGTGTACTGATACAACCCACTCCTTCCATCTCCAAGGTGGAATGTGTTGCTTGTCAGGTGCTCCCAAGGCCACATTCAAGTTCAACTCCCATTGAAGTCAATGCAAAAACTTAGATTGGCTTCAATGGCCTTGTGTTCACTAGGAAAAAAGGTGTGGTAACAAACATGAGGTAAAATCCTAGTGAAGACATGGCAGTTGTACCTCTAACACATGATATCAGGCCAACATAAACCCTAGGTTCCCCCATAGTGTTTAGGGTGATCTGCTGACATGTGAAAATTGCCTTTTTTCCTCTCATGGATTTTACCTCGTGATAGTTGCCATGTGTCAGTTAATAGGAGGTAAAGATGCACCTTTTTTCCTAGTGAAGATGGGAGTTGGAAAAGACCCCTAGAAAGTGAGGGGCTGAGTCCAGGGTTCTAACCTGCTTTTTTCTGAATGGGACGGGAGTACAAAACAAAAACACTCTTGTATATGACCTGGCAATAATTATTGAAGAAAAATATCTGATATCACAGATGAGGAGACTAGAGACTGCAAATTAGGTAATGGAAGTAGGCAAAGGGACACTAGGAAAATATCTGAAGTAAAATTATTTAAGAAATGTGTTGTCTACATATTATAACATCAAAATATTATTTACCTCTGTAATGAAGGATTGAGGTCACATACATTTTTATAAACTGTATTCTAAGAGGAATCAGGTTGGTAAACTACACAAAGTGTATTATCTGGGATAGACACACATCTAGCCAGTTAGTGAAATCAAACATCCAGAGGAGAACCGATTCCTCTCCCAGCTGGCTAGGGCAGCAGAAAACCACAGTGGAACAAATAAATGCCCAATGAGATGACAAGGTTAGTTGCCACACAACTCCAAGTGAAGCCAATGGGAGCCACATGCCATATTCAACCACAGAATGCAACTCTACAGTTTCAAAGGACACTGCCAATTTCTCTCTTCTGAGAAGGGATTCTTGTAGTTGTTTCTGAAGAAGATGGATACAATTTTCCCTTAAACAACACTAACAGTACAGGAGCCAGATTCTGTCTGCTACATATGAAGAGACGGCACCAGATTATACTCTCTTATGCCAGTGTAAATCTTGTGAAATCAGTGGAGTTTGTAGCAGTGTAGCTGAGAGCATTACTTGGCTCACTACATTTCTCTCTCATTGTAATCCATTCAATGTGGTTTGTGGATTTGAAGTTCTCTACATGTCACAAATCGCTCAGAATGTTCCTGGGTGATTTTTGCCTTTGGATCTCCCTATGGACTATATAACTCAGAAGCCTCACCAGAGTCAAACTTGCTGGAATAATGTTAACTCACACTGAAATTTCTCCCTTCAGATCCACCTGCTTCTGAGAGTTAGATGAATTAGGGTTGTTGGTTTTTGCTAATTCCATCCACTTTTGGCCAAACCATCCATTTCGGGGCTTCTGCCAACACTAATGCAGAAGATGTGCTGATACAGAGATCTGTTCTCCAAAAATAGCTCAGGAATCCTCATTTAAGTGAAGAGGCAGCTGTCAGACCCTCCAGTGTATAAATAATACTAAATTACGGAGAGCCAGAGTGCTGACCCTTAGTCTGGCAAACTCTACTGTTTTTTGTAAGCAGCCTTAAACAAACCCAAAGATGAAGAAGTAAATGTACTGTTGAGAGCTTACAGCCCCCTGTTAAAGCAGCACGAATGAAAGATGGGAGGATCTTGTCTTCTAGTATTTAACCCTCAAGTTTCAGTAGGTATTTTATTAGTTAATTGACAGTGACTTACATTTGCAGGCATCTGGGACAGAGAAAGGCCTTCTGAGATCTCGGTAGAAGCCTGGCTTGCAACGCTGGCAATGCTGCCCTTCAGTGTTGTGTTGACAGTTATCACAGACTCCACCACTGCGATTCCCCGAGGCCAGCCATGCATCCATGTCAAAATGACACATGTCAGCATGCCCATTACATTTACATGCTGGGATCAAGTCAAAGGGAACAAAAAGACTCATTAAAAAAGGAAAGATTATGGTATGTATAAAAGGTTAATGCAAATGCTGAAAAATGAATATACAGCAGTAGCTGAAACAGCAAAGAAAATCAAATGTACATTCAGGCCAGCAGATGTCTTTAAAAAAAGTACCCAGTTATACCAGCACTCACATTTCCAGTGTAACTAACTGTTCAAGGAATCTTGCAAGTGAGACCTGTGCCCTGTTGGGGGGCCATGGGTGAGTTATGTTGGTTTGAGTCTAATGAATTAGGGATTCATGTTTTGATGTAATGTAAGTCCTCCAACATCTTGTCAATATTGTTTATTTTCTTCATTTTCTTAGCGTATGTCTACACTACGGGATTACTCCGAATTTACAGAATTAGACTTTTGGCAACTGATTGTATAAAGTCAAGTGCAAGCGGTCACACTAAGCACATTAATTCAGTGGTGTGTGTCCATGTACCGAGGCTAGTGTCGACTTCCAGAGCATTGCACTGTGGGTAGCTATCCCATAGCTATCCCATAGTTCCCCCAGTCTCCCCCGCCCATTGGAATTCTGGGTTGAGATCCCAATGCCTGATGGGGCCAAAAATTTGTCGCGGGTGGTTATGGGTAAATGTCATCAGTCAATCCTCCCTCCGTGAAAGCAACAGCAGACAATCATTTCGTGCCCTTTTCCCTGGATTGCCCGGGCAGACGCCATAGCACGGCAACCATGGAGCCCGTTCAGCCTTTTTTCACTGTCACCGTATGTCTACTAGATGCTGCTGACAGACGCGGTACTGCAGCGCTACACAGCAGCATCCCCTTGCCTTTGCAAGTTAGCAAAGATGGTTACCAGCCATACTGTACCGTCTGCTGCTGTCATGGGTGCTCCTGGCCAGCCTCGGTGAGGTTGGTCGGGGGTGCCTGGACAAAAATGGGAATGACTCCCCAGGTCATTCTCTTCTTTAAGTTTTGTCTAATGGAGAGTCAGTCCTGCCTAGAATATCAGGCAAGCCTACTAAAGAACCAGAGGGGCAAACGGCCGCTCCGGGTCAGAGCCCCAGACATCCCGCAGAAATGATGAGCTGCATGCCACTCTAGGGGGTGCCTCTACAACAAGCTCACCCGTTGCTTCCCTCCTCCCCCACCCCTCCTGGGCTACCTTGGCAGTTATCCCCCCTTTTGTGTGATGAAGTAATAAAGAACGCATGAATTTGAAACAACACATACTTTATTGCCTCTGCAAGCAGAGATTAAAGGGGGGAGGGGAGGGCGGTTGGCTTACAGCAAAGTCGAGTGAACCACCATTCTGCACTTGCTCAGCCTATAGCTGAAAATGGGAATCTGTGATAAGCACTAGGATAGAAGCACAGGCAGGACTGAATCTCCATTTGTGTGTGGGCCTTTGGTTGACACTGGTAAAATACAAAATGTCCCAGGATATGTATGTTGGGGGACAGTTCTAAACAGCAGCTTTATTTTTTTATTTGCAGCAAAAAGTATCTGATTGTGAGCCCTGCGAGCAAGGGGTAGGCTGGGGTAGGTGCGACCGCGCAGTGCTGCCGACTGGGAGAGCAGCCTGAGGCAGAAGCCTCCAGCTGGCATGATATTCCAGGCAGGACTGAATCTCCATTACACAAAACTTAAAGAAGAGAATGACCTGGAGTCATTCCCTTTTTTGTCCATGCATCCTGACCAACCTCACCGAGGCCAGCCAGGAGCACCCACGAGATGACGATGACGGTTATCAGTCATACTGCACTGTCTGCTGTCCGCAAGGCAAGGCAAGGGGATGCTGCTGTGTAGCGCTGCAGCACTGTGCCTGCCAGCAGCATCCAGTAGACATACGGTGACAGTGAAAAAAGGCGAGAAATGATTTTTTTCCTTTTGCTTTCACAGGGTGGGGGGCGGGAGGCTGACAACATATACCCTGAATCACCCACGACAATGTTTTTGACCCTTCAGGCATTGGGAGCTCAACCCAGAGTTCAAATGGTTTTCGGAAAGTGCGGGAACTGTGGGATAGCTACAGTCGTCAGTCGCCCCTCCCTTTGTGAGCGTCCATTTGATTCTTTGGCTTTCTGGTATGCTTGTCTCAGCTCCTTAAGTTTCACGCAGCACTGTGTTGAATCCCTGTTGTGGTCTCTGTCCATCATGGCCTTGGAGATTTTTTCAAATGTTTTGGCATTTCGTCTTTTGGAACAGAGTTCTGATAGAACAGATTCATCTCCCCATACAGAGATCAGATTCAGTATTTCCCGTTCAGTTCTGGAGCTCTTTTTTGATTCCGGGACTGCATGGTCACCTGTGCTGATCAGTGCTCCATGCTGGGCAAACAGGAAATGAAATTCAAAAGTTCACGGGGCTTTTCCTGTCTACCTGGCCAGTGCATCCGAGTTCAGATTGCTGTCCAAAGCGGTCACAATGGTGCACTGTGGGATAGCTCCCGGAGGCCAATACCGTCGAATTGCGGCCACACTAACCCTAATTCGAAATGGCAATGTCGATTTCAGCGCTACTCCCCTCATCGGGGAGGAGTACAGAAATCAATTTTAAGAGCCCTTTATGTCGAAGTAAATGGCTTCGTTGTGTGGACGGGTGCAGGGTTAATTCGATTTAATGCTGCTAAATTCGAACTAAACTCGTAGTGTAGACCAGGCCTTAGGTACAGTTCTTTAAATTTACAGAATTAACACATATTCTAATTTAACTGGATTATGTTCAGGCTCAGTAGATATGGTTTTGAGTAACATGCAGAATGATCATGGAAGAAAATGATATGGATTCTGATGTATGCTGAAGGTCCTTGCAAATAAAAAATAAAGCACTCAAAACCAAATGTTTGAACAATGGGCCTCATTTATAAAAACTTTAGAAATTCAAATGTATGAAGAACTTTCACATTATCACAAAACATGCCAAACCAACCTATTTCCCTCCTTTGACAGGGTTACTGGCCTAGTGGATGGGGGGAAACAGCAGAGGTGATATATCTCGATTTTAGTAAGGCTCTTGACATAGTCCCACACGACATTCTCATAAGCAAACTAGGGAAATGAGGTCTAGATCAGGGGTGAGCAAACTATGGCCCACGGGCCACATCCAACCCCTCAGACCTTTTAATTCGGCCCCCCCGGGAGCAGGGTCGAGAGCTTGCCCTGCTCCGGTGCTCCTGCCGGGGAGTGGGGTCGGGGGCTTTCCCCGCTCTGCCTGTCCGACGCTCCCACGGGTTCAGGTGGGACCTACGTGAGGGCACACGTTACTGCAGCTGCACAACCCAAACGCGCCATCAGAGCCTGGAACGTGCAAGCCCACGAGCCTGCTACTTGTTGGCTTAGGTGACTCTGCTGTTTTAGTAGTGTTAATTTTCCATTGTTGAGGATAAAACGAAGAGTAGTTGGCCAAGGAGTGCCAGCTGCATTGTTCAAATTAATCAAAGAGGACGTGGAAAGGAGGTTAGTTTGGTTTAATTATTTTAATACTTTATGATGGTATTTATAATAGTAAGTAAGGTTTAATGTTTATTTCCACTAAAATGTATCTTTATTAAATAAAGTTTACTTGAATATCTCTGATTTGTTAATTTCGTGAGCATTCATGGCCCACCACACAATTTCCATACCCATATGTGGTCCACAGGCCAAAAAGTTTGCCCACCCCTGATCTAGATGAAATTACAATCAGGTCAGTGCACAACTGTTTGAAAGACTGTACTCAAAGAGTAGTTATCAATGTTTTGATGTCAAACTGGGAGGGTGTATCTAGTTGGATCCCACAGATGTCAGTCTTGTGTTCAGTACCATTCAATATTTTCATAATGTCTTGGATGCAATGGTGAAAGTAGACCGGTATGGGCTGGTAGTACCAGTAAGAAGTGGCTGCCGGTACCATCCGGTATACAGCCAACTTTAAAGCGCTACCACGGCAGCGCTTTAACGTCACTGCCCTCCCCTTCTCCTGTTGGCGGCCCTGCCGGTAGGGACCTGGGGGGCAAAAGGGGAGGCTGCCCCAGGGCCCGGTGATTTAAAAGGGCCCGGGGCTCCCAGCCACTGCTGCTACCATGCAGCGGCCGGAGCCCCGGGCCCTTTTAAATCACCAATGGAGCCCCAGGCGGCGTGGTCTGGGCAGCGCTGATGGGCTGGCCAGGGGAGGCTGACTCCCCAGCTCCGCCCCTTCCGCTCAAGGTCTCACCCTTTTCGGGGGCCTGAAGCTGGGCCCCTGTACTGGTAAATCCTCTGTGCTACTTTCACCTCTGCTTGGATGATGGAGTGGAGAGTATGCTTATAAAATTTGCACATGACACCAAGATGGGAGGGGTTGCAAGCACTTTGGAAGACAGTTCTAGAATTCAAAACAAGCTAGACAAACTGGAGAACTGGTCTGAAATCAACAAGATGAAATTCAATAAAGACAAGTGCAAAGTACTATACATAGGAAGGAAAAATCAACACACAACTACAAAATGAGGAATAGCTGGCTAGGTGGTAATACTGCTGAAAAGAATCTGAGGATTATAGTGGATCACAACTTGAATATGAGTCAACAATGTGATGCAGTTACACAAAAGGCCAATACCATTCTGGGGTGTATTAACAGGAGTGTTGTATGTAAAACACAGGAGTCATGCTGTACTAGGCATTGGCGAGGCCTCAGCTGGAGTATTGTGTCCAATTCTGTGTGCCACACTTTAGGAAAGACGTGGACAAATTGGAGAGAATCCAGGGACAGCAACACAAATGATAAAAGGTTTAGAAAGCCTGACCTATGAAAAAAGATTTTAAAAACTGGGTGACATTAGTCTTGAGAAAAAAAGATGGATGGGGGGACCTGATAGCAATCTTCAAATCTATTAAGGGCTGTTATAAAGAGAATGGTGATCAATTGTTCTCTGTGTGCACTGAAGGTAGGACAAGAAGTAATGGGCTTAATTTTCAGCAAGGGAGATTTAGGTTAGATATAAGGAAAAACTTTCTAATTATACAAAGATAGTTAAATTCTGGAATTGGCTTCCAAGGGAGGTTGTGGAATCCCCATCATTGTAGGTTTTTAAGAACATGTCTGCCTCACCTCAGTCCCTGGAAAAATCATGGAGCAGGTCCTCAAGGAATCAATTTTGAAGCACATTGAGGAGAGGAAAGTGAGCAGGAACAGTCAGCATGGATTCACCAGGGGCAAGTCATGCCTGACTAACTTAATTGCCTTCTATGATGAGGTAACTGGCACTGTGGATGAGGGGAACGCAGTGGACGTGTTATTCCTTGACTTTAGCAAAGCTTTTGATACTGTCTCCCACAGTATTCTTGCCAGCAAGTTAAAGAAGTATGGGCTGGATGAATGGACTATAAGGTGGATAAAAAGCTGGCTAGATCATCGGGCTCAATGGGTAGTGATCAATGGCTCCATGTCTAGTTGGCAGCCAGTATCAAGCGGAGTGCTCCAAGGGTCGGTCCTCGAGCCGGTTTTGTTAAATATCTTCATTAATGATCTGGAGGATGGTGTGGATTGCACCCTCAGCAAGTTTGCAGATGTCACTAAACTGGGAGGAGTGGTAGATATGCTGGAGAGTAGGGATAGGATACAGAGGGACCTAGACAAATTAGAGGATTGGGCCAAAAGAAATCTGATGAGGTTCAACAAGGACAAGTGCAGAGTCCTGCACTTAGGATGGAAGAATCCCATGCACTGCTACAGACTAGGGACCGAGTGGCTAGGCAGCAATCCCGCAGAAAAGGACCTAAGGGTTCCAGTGGACGAGAAGCTGGATATGAGTCAACAGTGTGCCCTTGTTGCCAAGAAGGCTAATGGCATTTTGGGCTGTATAAGTAGGAGCATTTCCAGCATCAAGGGATGTGATCATTCCCCTCTATTCATTGGTGAGGCCTCATCTGGAGTACTGTGTCAAGTTTTGGGCCCCACACTACAAGAAGGATGTGGAAAAATTGGAAAGAGTCCAGGGGAGGGCAACAAAAATGATTAGGGGGTTGGAGCATATGACATATGAGGAGAGGCTGAGGGAACTGGGATTATTTGGTCTGCAGAAGAGAAGAATGAGGGGGGATTTGGTAGCAGCCTTCAACTACCTGAAAGGAGGTTCCAAAGAGGATGGAGCTAGGCTGTTCCCAGTAGTAGCAGATGACAGAACAAGGAGTAATGGTCTCAAGTTGCAGTGGGGGAGGTTTAGGTTGGATATTAGGAAAAACTTTTTCACTAAGAGGGTGGTGAAGCACTGGAATGGGTTACCAAGGCAGGTGGTGGAATCTCCTTCCTTAGAGGTTTTTAAGGCCCGGCTTGACAAAGCCCTGGCTGGGATGATTTAGTTGGGGATTGGTCCTGCTTTGAGCAGGGGGTTGAACTAGATGATCTCCCTTCCAACCCTGATATTCTATGATTCGATGATTCTATGATGATTCTATGTTGGACGAACACTTGTCAGGGATGGTCCTGGTATACTTGGTCCTGCCTCAGCACAGGGGTTGGACTTGATGACTTCTGCAGGTCCCTTCCAGCCCTACATTTCTATAGTTCTATGATGAAGTGGGTTTTAGCCCACGAAAGCTTATGCCCAAATAAATTTGTTAGTCTCTAAGGTGCCACAAGTACTCTTCGTTGTTTTTGCTGATACAGACTAACACGGCTACCCCTCTGAAACCATTCACAAATTTGTTACTTCTAGAGAATGACACTTTCATCAAATTCTTTAATTATTTTATTTTTTCTTTCAATTTAGAACACTACAAGAGTGCCCAAATGCAAGTATATACTATATAAAGCAACATCTTATTTTTAAGTCCAAAGAAAAAGAGAGTAGCATTGGTGAATGGATATCTGTGTCTCTGCACACATGCAGAGAGCAGAGCCAGGGACTCAGCTAGAAATGTCCAGAGAAGTATGTGGTAGCTACTGAGCATATTCAGTAGATTTCTTAAATCTTCATAGAAAGTCATCATTATGGTCAGGCAGGTCGTACATAATCTCTGTCTGAGATATGAGCCAACCAGAGCTCAGCAGAAAATGTTATAAATACAAGAGAAACTGAGAGACTGAGAGGGAGGGAGAAAGAAGAACATGATTTACAGACAGAAGGTTTGGCTTTGAACCTTTGGACTGAAAAATAAACTATTGCAATATAAAGCACAAGGGTTACACATACACAGGCTCTGAGAATTCTCCCAATCATTGAATATTCCAAAATGAAACATAAATTGCAGTCAGCTCACCCTTCTATCCAGGAGCAGCTCTAAATACAAATAATACCACATCAAAACACTGGCCAGTATTTCAGTCTACCCTAACTCCTTCAAAAGCCAGGCAAAACATGAAAGATGGTAAATCTGAGCTATTTCAGACCAGGGGCAGGAGGGCATTCGGAAGCCCTGATGCCTTCCTGGAGAACATCCTGTGTATAGTAGCAATGACCAGAGTTGTGGATTTATTGAGTGGCACCAGGTAAGACACTTCGGAGCTGATTCTTCCAGAGCTGCTGAGAGCCTACAGCTCTTGTTCACTTCATTTGGAATTATGAGTGCTTAGAAACTCTGAAATCCAGCCTTAAAAGTGACAAGTTAGGCACCTAGAACTTCATGCACAGCAAATTAGTGGACACTTTAAAAAATGTTGGCCTTAATCTTTAACATTGGATATTAAATACCAACATTTAAAATCTCCCGGCAATATTTAAAATGGCAACCCCCCCCCCCCAATAACAACCCCACCACCAAAAAAAGTACATCTTCATTAATTTATAGTGTATCATACAAACAGTTGTTAGTTATGGCTGATTCTACTTTATACTGAAAAGCCAGAAAATGAAAGCTGTGCCAATTCTTTATCTGTAGTTCTGCCTCTCATCCAGTGTCCAATACATTCTGTTTAACTGCACTGTGCCTGCTATAGGAGCCCAACATCTCGAGTAGTTGTGCTTTGATTCCACAAGAAAGCCAAGCAAATACCTAACATGTTCTTGGTAGAATTTACATGCTAGCAGCTTTTCAAACAGAGCAGTTACCAATGTTTAAACACGAGGTGGATGCTGACGTCAGTTCTCTACTCAGTAAGTTACTTCACAAAACAACCATCTGTCGTCTGGCTATTAGCTACCTTTTTGAAATATCAGAGAAAGGGGTGTGATAAGGAATTTCATTTATGCTGACAGTCTTGAGGCACTTTCATGAATCGGTTACTTACATCGACATTCTTTTGGGGCTCCAGTTTTGCCATTTGCAGCCTGCCAGGGCTGGTCATTGTAGAGTGGAGCACAGTGCTGACAGTGGTGGCCTGCTGTATTGTGCTTACACATGCACCTTCCATGGACCTAGTGAAGGAAAACAGAACCAGGATCATTCACAGCATAGACTGCAAGGTCTCTGGGAGCAGTGACTGTGTCTTTATATGTGTTTGTTCAGCACCTAGTCCAGTGGTTCCCAAACTGGGGTTTGTGAACCTCTGGGGGGTTCACAAAATGTTACAGGGGGTTCTTGGGAAAAAATTCCCTAATGGCGGACAGAGCTGTCCCTAGGGACTCCGGGCACCATAGGACCAGCAGCCCAGAGCCCCTGGATTTCCAAGAACTAAGCAGATCAAAGCAAGCATGTCTATCACAATGAGGAGATTTAAACTTCAAGACTCCTTACAAGAAATGGAAAGGGAGGTGGATATTTTTTGCTGTTTTTAAAATTAAATAGGCAGCTAGTGTTGTTTTTAAAATTATTATGAAGAACAAGTTTAAGCTTTGTTGTAACATGTGTTGTTTGCCTGAACTACTCAAGACCTGAATGCTTGTGTAAGAGGAACTCTTGAGTTGGCTTCTTAGATACCTTCATGATGTTTCACATCTGATACTTCTTGATGAAACAGAGGAGCCTTGTCTTATAACAAGCTTATTCAAAGTGATACAAGCTACGAAAGTGAGATCTTGGAAGAGTGTTGCCATTTTCATAATGTAATAAAAATAGTGTAATGATAAATAATAATTAATAATAGTGTGTAATATGCATGTCATAAAAACAATTTTTATATTTCCAAGATCACTGCTTTTATAATTTATACTCAGGTAAAAGAGAAAATCCCTGGAAATATTCATTTTTAGGAGGGGGTTCGCGAGACGACATTTTGGTGAAAGGGGTTCACAGGTTGTTAAAGTCTGGGAACCATTGACCTAGTCCAATGGAGTCCTGACCCCGGTTCTGGGCACCATTGCAATAGTTAAATAATAACGGATAAAACTGAAAAGGGCCTGCACAGTGTCTGCCTCACTAATCTGAAGCTAGTAATTGGGTAAATAGTCTGCATTTACGCTTTCAACCATATATACAAATATATAACATCCAAAACTCTTCTTGTGATTTTCAAATCACTATTGGTGAGGGGCTCCGGCAATGGAATGAACTTCCAGAGGAGATTAGGTGAAGCCAGAGTCTAACTGGCTTTTGAAAACACTCCAGAACCTTCCTCTTTGAAAAAAATCTTTCCACCATACAGAGAGAGAGAGGCAGAGTTTTTATCTGCAAGGGAGAAGAGCCAGAGATGCTGTGAAATCCACTCAGGATGCTCTTGCTATTGATTTAATGTTGAAGGTGCACAGATACCATGGTGATGGGTGACAGTATAAAGCCCTAAAACAGATAGATTATTAATATAGAGAGTAGTTTTAGTAGCGTACTCTCTGAGTTCCCATAGTTTATCATATACCATTATATGAAAGCCATAAGTATGGGTACACACTTAGGGCCAGATCTGCAGCCCTTCAGGCTGCTTTGCACTGCTCCAGTGGTGCATAACAGCTGGAAAGCTGAGCGCAAGGGGAACCCTCAGGTGATGGAAAGCCAGTGCTCTACCAACCCCTCTTCTAGCCGCTAGCATAGGGAACACGTTAGAAGTGTCACCAAGGGAAAGTGGGTGTGGCCAGAGTACCATTGTGGCATGACTATTCTCAGATTCCAGCATGGCCCATTGAAGGCTATTGCAGTCAGATACATGTTAGATGAGTCTTGAGCCTCATGAATACCTGCAAACTGAAAATGTGTTGTGGTGCTCAGTTGTAACCAGGCCATGAATCAAAGGTGATCTGCAAGATGTTGCAGGTGTGCAGGCACATCTCTTAATATGGGAAGCAACTTCATCAATCATCCATGTTATCAAAAAACATTAATGAGGACTTTGCTATTGTAATCAATGCATACTTTTTGGAGCACTTAGAATAACAGAAATGTAGGGCTGGAAGGGACCTCGAGAGATCATCAAATCCAGCCCCTGTGCTGAGGTAGGACCAAATACAACTAGAGCAGCCCTGACAGGTGTTTGTCTAACATGTTCTTAAAAATCTCCAATGATGGGGATTCCACAACCTCCCTTGGAAGGCTGTTAGAGTGTTTATAGTCAGAAAGATTTCCTAATATCTAAACTAAATCTCCCTTGATGCAGATTAAACCCAGTATTTCTTGTCCTACCTTCAGTGGACATGTAGAACAATTGATCACTATCCTCTTTATAACAGCCCTTAACAGATTTGAAGACTATTATCAGGTTCCTCCTCAGTCTTCATTTCTCAAGACTAAAGATGCTCAGTTTTTAAAATCTTTTTTTCATAGGTCAGGTTTTCTAAACCTTTTATCATTTTTTGTTGCTCTCCCTGGATTCTCTCCAATTTGTCCACGTCTTTCCTAAAGTGTGGCACACAGAATTGGGCACAATACTCCAGCTGAGGCCTTGCCAGTGCCTAGTACAGCATGATTCCTGTGTTTTACATACAACACTCCTGTTAATACACCCCAGAATGGTATTGGCCTTTTGTGTAACTGCATCACATTGTTGACTCATATTCAAGTTGTGATCCACTATAATCCTCAGATTCTTTTCAGCAGTATTACCACCTAGCCAGCTATTCCTCATTTTGTAGTTGTGTATTTGATTTTTCTTTCCTATGTATATATAGTACTTTGCACTTGTCTTTACTGAATTTCATCTTGTTGATTTCAGACCAGTTCTCCAGTTTGTCTAGCTTGTTTTGAATTCTAGTCCTGTCTTCCAAAGTGCTTGCAACCCCTTTCTAACTTCCACATGATGAAATTTGTAAAGGTCTCCTAATATCTGGGCAGGGATAGCTCAGTGGTTTGAGCATTAACCTCCTAAATTCAGGGTTGTGAACTCAATCCTTGAGGGGGGGCCACTTAGGGATCTGGGGCAAAATAAGTACTTGGTCCTGCTAGTGAAGGCAGGGGGCTGGACTCAATGACCTTTCAGGGTCCCTTCCAGCTCTATGAGATAGGTATATCTAAATTAAGTTGACCAAACAGAGGTGTTTTATTTTTAAATAAAAATTTACCAAGAGCAGTAATAGAAAAATAAATGTAAAACAGTATTCAGGGCATTTCAAATGAGAGTCTTTCTTCAGATGTCTGACTGATATCCAAGCTCAAAACATCTTTCAATGTTTCATTTTTGCTCTAAATGAGAGTTGAACACCACCTAATTGCTTGGCTTTTCCCCTTCTCCAGCTACACTTAAAATTATATAGAACAGAAGCTAATAAATCAAACAAGCTTGCACAGATTACTTCCTATTAAGATAATGAGCTAGATTCACTGGTCCACTCTGGCTGATTTGTGCTGCTCCAACATTGCACAACAGCTGCAAAGCCAGCTTGACTGGCTAGTTACGCCAGATTTATGGCTGCTTTAGGTTGCAGGAGTAATTGAAAGCAGTCAGAGTGTGCTGATGAATCTGGCTTAATATCTGGATGTGTTTTTAATTACTGCTGTAAAATGGTACCTTAAACTCTTTTGTTTGTGCTTTTATAACCTTATTTCTCAGTGCACTGTTTGCAACTGGGCCTCACAATAAAAAAAAGATTCTGGAGAAAAATGTGTATGTAAACATGGGACTATTATGTACTCCTGAAAGAAACTAAACAGAAAGGGGCCTTGAACATACTGTAAACAACCCCTGCTTAGCACACACCCGGAATGGGCAAGCAGGTATTATATAAATACTGTTTGTCTCAGAAATGTCCAGCTGCACAGTGGGAAAAATGTATTACACCTACCTGGATCTGGTGGCTGTGTTTTTTTGTTTGAGTATGTAACACTTTGATGATATTTCTATTGTTGAGTACAGGTCTGTCGCATCTTACGCGCATTTAACATGCGCGATTTCAACTTTACGCAGTCGGCAAAAACAAAAAAAAACAAAAGAGAAAAACAACAATTTTAATACTATACCTGTAGTGCGGGCGATTTCGCCCGCCATTGAACTCAATGGGGTTTTGGCTATACGCGGTTTTCACTTTACGCACTGACCGCGGAACGGAACCCCCGCGTAAGGTGAGACAGACCTGTATTATGTAAGACTTTGGCTGTTTGACAGTTAGACTGTACTAACCTCTTAGACCATGTTTGTGTCGAAGAAATCCTTGAGCATGTTTAGTGGAGTTCCCCATGTGACTTATACAGCTATCAGGGAAGAGGGAGCCACAAGGTCGGTGGATACATGCGTTTGGTGGGGGAGAGAAATAAGGGAAACCACTAAGGGAAACTGCTGTTCTGTGGCTGTGGTAAAAGAACAGTGTCTTCTGAATCAGGATTAGGCTCTTTGCATGATGAGTCTGTAGGACTTTTGCAGCCACAGTGCCACATTCTGGCTGGTTAGCACTGTTGAGCTAGCGTACCGACCTTTACAAACACACATTACATGAGGATGACTTATTTAGGGCTAGATTGTGATTTGGACTTCACACCTGCACAGGAGACTAAGGTGTAAAAAACATCCTTACTCTCCTACCTGGGCAGTCTGAGCATTCACCTCCCTGGATCTAGCAGTCAGGGAGTGGATGGGGATTGAGTGCAGCCTTGGCTACACACCTCCTTGCCAGCCAGCACAGCTGAGCTGCTGTAGGGGACTGTCACGGTTTGCTGCTGGCATTTGTCTCTGAGACATTATGCCTCCTCGATACTCCTGGGGCACATACTCCTGAGGTACCACACCTTGCCCAGGGCTGTGCCTAAAGCCACAGTCTAGCCTAAGTGTTCAGCAATTCTTCCCATGCCCATTGGCCATGAAAAAAAAAAAGCAGCAACTCAAAACAATCAGCCAGCAATTCACAACAATAGAGCAAAACAGCAGTTACAAATAATGAGAAGGATCAAGCACCCTTGAACTTCAACAAAGAGATATCATGGACACGACCCCAAGAAAAGGACATGTGGACCCAAAGTATAGCACCTCCTTTCTGTAATCAATTGCATATGTCAGTGTCTTATAATACGTTACATTATACTGCCAGAACATAAGGGGAAAAGGGGCAGAGATAAACAGCATGGGTTGTGTGTCCCAGTACTTGTCCATTAATATGGTATATATAGCAAGAATGCCAACCACTGAATAACATGGCACTTGACCTCTGGAGAAAACAACTCTAATCAAGAAAGTGTGAGCAGTCATAAAACCCAGGTATAACAAAGAGAGACTGTTGTGATCAGAATGATAAACAGGTCATGTTTACAAGAGCTCTCTGAATAACTTCACTAGATATGTTCTTTGCACTCATTGTGCTTACCGTGGTTCTAAATGAGCTTTCAACCTATTAGTTTAAGGAATAAAAATATCAGGGCTACGAGAAAGTGTGAGGGCCTTTCTACTGCAGTGATGAGAACTGTTTTGTGATCTTTCAGGTGCTATGGTGAAGAGTACTCCATAAGAGCCAGCTCCTGAGGTGGTCTAATTGGCACAATTCCTGTTCAGATAGAGACAAAGTGGCAGAGTAGATGCATGACTCCCGTGTGGCTGACTTTCTTTTTAAGACATAGTTCTCTTGTGTGGTAAACTGAACAATTCCAAACAGAAAGTTGGTGAGGGGTGCAGTGGTAGTACCACACGAAGTAGAATTAGTAGCCTTTGACAGCCCAGAACTGCAATAACAGAGGTAAGGCTGAATTGTTGATCAGAGTTGAGGTGCTTTGGCAGTGCTTTCTCTGTCTGATTAACCAGAGATGGAAGCTTTCTCTTCTATAGCAAGACTCCTACTGCTGCCTGATTTGTTCAGTGACATCAGAGTGCAGTACGTGTGTTTATTGGAGGTTTGTTGCAGTTTAACGAGCCCCACTAGCACAAGTGATGTGTGGTCCTGTGTAGTGACAGTTCAGCATTGGCCTATACTGCAGCAGCACCAAGACATTACAGCAGCTCAGGGAGGAAGGAGTCAGAGGTCACAATGCTGGTCAGCTGTTTGCAGCCAGACAGAAGTGACACCTGCTCAGAAACAGAACAGCTGTGAAACAGCAAAGACAAAGTGTTCGATGCCCTGCTCTGCACGGGCAAGTGGAGGAACGCTTTTTCAGGGTATGAGGGTGAGGGAGGGGGAAAAGGAGCCAGAAAGTGGGATGGGGAAAAGGGAGAAAGGAAGAAAAAAGAATGGGGAATGGAACTGCTGTTATGGCCACATGCTGCTGTGCTTGTGTCTTAGAACTAAACGTGAAACACCAGGCCCTGCTGAGCTCACTTGTCATCTTAGATCATAGAAAAGGTAGGACCACACACTGCCCTGACTCACCTGTGCCACTCCCACTGACATTTGCGGACACTATCAGTTCCTGAACTAGATCTCACACCAAGTCTTTCCTGATAGCCACTGAAATCTCCCCTCTTCTAAGTCTCAAATTGTGCTTTTGGGTCCTGACTTTGTCCCATATTGTAAATCCATTATTTCCTCCCAGTGAGTCCTTTTGGGGGGGCTTCCTTTAGGCATCAGGGGCATATTGCCATGCAATCCCCTTTTTCAAGGCTTATCATGCTGTGCTGAATGAGCATCTTCAGAAGACTTTCCCACCACCCCCACATGATCCCTTTTCCAAAATAAGAATATCCATTCTTCAAATCCAGCTCAGGGCAGTGGAGACTGGAAGCTGTTACCATCTGATGGCTGTTTGGGGGCCTGAGTGAAATGAGTTTGCTGGGCTCTGTCTAGTTTGGCATGGACTGAGATCTACTTTACCGAAAACATCAACACAAGTGGCACTACTTAGCCCCCATTGGCAATTTCAGTTGAAAGGCCAAGGGCTGAATGGGCTTAAGGGATCTTATCTTTAATATATTGGCATAGATATTGGCATAGAAAGTACGCTTATTAAGTTTGCGGATGATACCAAACTGGGAGGGATTGCAACTGCTTTGGAGGACAGGGTCATAATTCAAAATGATCTGGACAAATTGGAGAAATGGGCTGAGGTAAACAGGATGAAGTTTAACAAAGACAAATGCAAAGTGCTCCACTTAGGAAGGAAAAATCAATTTCACACATACAGAATGGGAAAAGACTGTCTAGGAAGGAGTACGGCAGAAAGGGATCTAGGGGTTATAGTGGACCACAAGCTAAATATGAGTCAACAGTGTGATGCTGTTGCAAAAAAAGCAAACATGATTCTGGGATGCATTAACAGGTGTGTTGTGAGCAAGACACGAGAAGTCATTCTTCCGCTCTACTCTGCTCTGGTTAGGCCTCAGCTGGAGTATTGTGTCCAGTTCTGGGCGCCGCATTTTAAAAAAGATGTGGAGAAATTGGAAAGGGTCCAAAGAAGAGCAACAAGAATGATTAAAAAGGTCTTGAGAACATGACCTATGAAGGAAGGCTGAAAGAACTGGGTTTGTTTAGTTTGGAAAAGAGAAGACTGAGAGGGGACATGATAGCAGTTTTCAGGTATCTAATAGGGTGTCATAAGGAGGAGGGAGAGAACTTGTTCACCTTAGCCTCTAAGGATAGAACCAGAAACAATGGGTTTAAACTGCAGCAAGGGAGGTCTAGGTTGGACATTAGGAAAAAGTTCCTAACTGTCAGGGTGGTTAAACACTGGAACAAATTGCCTAGGGAGGTTGTGGAATCTCCGTCTCTGGAGATATTTAAGAGTAGGTTAGATAAATGTCTATCAGGGATGGTCTAGACAGTATTTGGTCCTGCCATGCGGGCAGGGGACTGGACTCGATGACCTCCCGAGGTCCCTTCCAGTCCTATAATCTATGAATCTCTCTTAGGGATCATCCCTCAGATCAGGGACGGCAGTGCAGAGAAGCTTGTCCTTCCTGTGCGGTACAGTTCTGTGGATAAAGAGAGGCTTCCAGCCTCATCTCTCTGCTCTGTCTAATAGCTCTGGAATTACTAGCAACCCCCCTTACACCCGTGCTAAACTAAAAACATGTATCCAACTTTCAGCTCAGTAAACAAAGCATATACATTATTCCTGGTGTGTCTGAAGAGTCTCGTGCAGTAGAAACAGGTAGAGAACTAAGCATCAGCAAATCAGCGTGTTTTAGCAGCACACAACACAGACATGTATTTTTATCATAAAGAACTATTGTAATGCATGCCAATGAAAGGGGGGAAAGGACAAGTGAAGGGGAAGTAGAGGGAAAGGAGAATGGCTAGAGGAACAAGAACACCTAAAGCCCAGCCTACACTAGTGCCAACATGATGCTTGCAGGAACTATACAATATGGCAGACAGGGCCTACAATCACCAATAATACTACAGTCAATGGGAAAGCAACTGTGGAATTAGGAGTGGGGTATAAAAGTGGTTAGAGAGGTAAAGTTGGTAATGAGTACCTGGTAATCTGATATGGCCAGATTCTGCAGTTGAAGGCACACATAGGCTTCCAATGATTTCTCTCTAGAGGCCCCATGTTCACCTGAATGCAGAGCTTGGCCCCCACTCATTGTTGATGGAAGGAGCACATTTTTTTTCATTTCCTTCAATTTACATTTTCCATCTGGGATCATTATGGAACATTGCTAAATACACAAACACAATTCTCAGTTCCTTTCACTGCTTCAAGCATTCACACAGTCATCGGTTAATTTAACCAGAAATTCCTTTTCCCATTATTTTTCTTTCTGTCTTGGGGTCTTTATGTCCTAGTTCACTTTCACACTATTTCCCTTCTTAGCTTGACAGCTCTGTTGTAATGTCACTCATTACGCTATACAATGCAAACAGTGTTACAAAAGTTGACTTGTGTAAGATAAACGAGTGACTGATTTCTATGCACAAAGACAGTTGCTAGGGCATGTTTCCTTCCATTGCCTTTTGTTGCTGAATTAATACCTTCCAATGCTTCTTTTCAGATTGCAAATATGCTTGTGTTTTGGTCAATCTTTATAAAATACTTTCTCTGTGATTTATTACGTTCCAGAATTCACTGTAGTGAGCCAGAAGAAAGTGCTGTCTACAAGTAACGTATGTGTCAAGTCACTTGTTATTTATTAATTTGTATTTCTGGGTGTATCTACACTGCAAAAAAAAAAAAAGAAAAAAAAAAAAAGACCATTGGCAACAAGTTTCAGAGCCTGGGTTAACTGACTTGGGCTCATGGGGCTTGGGAACATCTACACTGCTATTTTTAGTCTAAAGTGAGAGCCCTATAGTGTGAGCCTGTGTCAGCTGACCAAGGCACTATGACTTGCTGCCAAGGGTCCTTTTTTTGCAGTGTAGACGTACCTACAGTAGTGTCTAGATGCGCCGCCAAGATCAGAGCCCCAACTGTACATTGCCTAACACAAACACATGGTAAGAGAAAATCCTAGCCTCAAAGATCTTACAATCGAAATAGATAAGATAGACAATGGATGGGAGGGAAAACAGACTTTAATAGACTGTTTCTTTTATTTAATTTTTAAATGTATATTTTTTTTTGCAGGAAGAGGGCAAGATGCAAGTGCAGAGGAAAAGAGTTTAACACATGGTCATTCTCCAACATGGCTTTTATTTTTGTACGTTTTACACTAATTAATGTGCCACTCAGTTTTATAAACTGTTCACTTACTGAAATTATTCTCTGCCCTCTATCCTAGTCTAGTCTATCTAGATATTTATAATTAGCTCATCACCATGGCACCTGATTTGAGACCCAATTTCAGTTTTGTATCCATCTTCAGTATTTAGCAAGACACCTCTGTTGTTGATATCTAAACTCCATGGCCCAGATCCTCAAAGATATTTAAGCTCCTAACTTCCATTGAAAGCAGTGGAAGTTAGGAGCCTAAATACCGTGGCGGACCTGGGTCCATGCAACTAAACGTATTATTGAGAGTGCTCTAATTCTCACAGCCTCCCTTGTTCTTGCTAGGAAATGAAGAGCCTTTTGCAGAGGGACAGCCATGTTTTCAGCGGTTTAGGGGCAGATCCTCAGCTGATGTGAAGTTTTATAGCTCCACTGACTTTAATGGAAATAAGCCAGCTCACACCAGCTGAGGGTCTACCCTTAGTGTCTCACTATTAGGATATGCTGGATGGTGCTAGCTTGATGCTCCTTGTTGTATGTTACCTGTCAAGTCAGGCAGTTTGCAAGCTGTGCTCGCTGACAGACCAAAAGATGCTGTCAGTTTCTCTGCTCAACTTTGAAAATGAAACACAGCTTGAAAAAGTCCTTGGGGTAGATTGACATAGTGCCTGGGAATATTAAGCAGAGCTATGAGGTCAACACCTTGATTATAGCTTTGAAAATGTACATTATTCATCCTCCCATTCATTTTTAACTATTGTAAGGCCGAACTCTGTTCTGATCCTGTGCATGTGCTCATCTCTTTTATTGAGTAAATATAAAAATACTAAATCACACTATTAGAGATGCCTCTTCAAGCAATAAGAGAACAAATCCGTACACCCTGCTTGTTTGCTCTCCCACTGCAATGCAGGGGAAGATGGGGATGATGGGCAGCTCTTACAGGAAGGGATGAACACGGTGGATAATACTGGCTCCTAGGAAAAAGGCTATCTGATTATGTGTGGAGAGGAACACTGGAAACACTATTGTGACGCCAGCTCTTACCTGCAGACATCAGCCGAGCACTTCCTCTTCGTATAGCTGATGTAGAGCAACAACTATAATTTTATATTTAGATGGTTAAGTCAGAGAATTGTGTCTGGAGTAGCAGAGAGTATCACTGTGATGTCTCCTTCGTATCTGTGAATCGGGCATGGAGTCATTACATGTTCCATGGTCTGTTCTGGGTGACCACAATCGCACACTGGAGAGTTTTTAATTTTCCATTTGTGCAGCAAGTATCCGCATCTGCCATATTAAGGCCCTGGTGGATGGGAAGACTTAATTTTCCATGGTCCTCTGGAATTCCCAAAGGGTTGCGGCATCATGGTGAATGGATGGTGAGCGATGTGCGATAGCCCTGGCAGCCAAGGTGTTGGACTCGACTTGAGGGTTCCATTGATGCACTGCATTGCAGTGTTCAGTTGGACATCAACAAGTCAAGAATGGCTACTTTGGGTCCATACTGGTGCACAGTACTAGGCTACAGAGTACACAAGGGCCATCGCTGATGTCTGTAATACTGATGCTCTCCAGCTTGTGCTTGCCAGTTTCTGGACCAGATTGACCCTTGTTTTTGTCTTGGCAGCTACCTTCTTCAGATGGTCCTGGAAGGTTAGAGTGCGATCCAGCTTCACGCTGAGATAGCTTGGAGAGGGGTCATGTCGCACAGTGTTGCCATAGAAGGTCACTTTCAGGGTGTGCTCAGCATTCCTGTTATCAAGCTGGAATGCAGTGACTGCTGTTTCGTGAGGATTTGGTTTGAGCCTCCATTTCCTGAAATATTCCTCCATGTGTTTAGATCCCCGTTCAAGGTGGACTTGATGTCGCTGAAGGTGGCTGCTTGTGTTGCCAGGGCAAGATCATCAGCATATGCCAATTTGCGTGATTTCATTGGAGGCATGTCGCTCATATAAACACTGAATAGTGTCAGCGCGAGTACTGAGTCTTGTGGCAGTCCATTGTTGAGGAACTGGGGTGAACTGACTTTGTTTCCCAAGTGGACACGTAGCTGCCTCTTGCTCAGAATCATCCATAGCAGGCATAGTGTTTTGGGGCAGGGGATGATCCTTGCAAGCTTCAGCATCAGGCCTTTAATTCAGACCATATTGTAGGATGATGACGGGTCTACAAAGGCTGCGCTGGTCTTAAATTTCCTCTGTAATCCGGTCTTGATGTGCGTTACAAGGGCCAAAACTCAGCTGCAACAACTGCGTTTAGGCTTGAATCCTGCTTGTTCTTTGGGGATCACTGACTTGACAAAAGGACTGATTTTTGGTCCTTGTAATTCACACCAAAGACAGATTCCAGCTGAACACTAACAAATTCATAGCTGGAAAACAGCTCATCTGTATGATAGTATTATTCAAGATAGGCATTAGAGTTGTAAAGATGTATTTAGTGTTTAGACTATATAAAATGCTTGTAAGTTGCTTCATGCATTAATCTTACTTGTAATGTCTGTTCCCATGCTATAAGGCAATATGTAAGTTTTGTTTTATAACTGTAAAAATGCTTGCTCTGGCTCCCCGCCCACCAAGGACTATGAAAACCAAGTGGGCCATTGTTGAACATCATGATAAAAAGACAGGGTTAATAGCCCTCTCATACCCAATTAAAGTGCTATGTGCAAGAAAGCTCCTCCCATGAGCCTGAATGCTGGAAGAAGGGGGTAAAACATGGACACACACATTTTCTCTCTCTCTTTCCTGTTTGGACTCTCACAAGGGCCAGAGCTAAAAACAAAAGCAGAGATCCCCAGGCCAACCTGGGTTAGCCCTAAAAGACATTCAGTGAAGACAGATTACTACAACTCTGTCACCCTTTGTAACCATAGACTGTAACTCATTTGTGTATATATGTTGCCTGCTTTAACCTGTAAATAACTCTCTTATTTCTTTTTCCTAGTTAATAAATCCTTAGTTAGTTTCCTACAGGATTGGCTACAAGCATTGTCTTTGGTGAGATCTGAGGTACAAAATGACCTGGGGTAAGTGGTTTCTTGGGATTGGAAGCAACCTGAATATTTTGTGATCTTTGGTGCATCGCAACCAACTATCTCTAGTTCATCTTGCCTGGGTGGCAAGCTAGACTGGAATGCCCCAGGGGACAGTCTGTGACTCTGTGGTAAGATTGTAATAGTGCTTCAGGAGTTCACATTTGTTACTGGGTTGGTGAAATCTAATTATAGCACATACCATCAGTTTGGAGGGTCTGCCTTGTTTTTTGACGTCTGCCCTGAGATTAGCACTCATGGTCATGACCCACTCCAGACAGCATGACAACTACATGTCAAAAACCCAACCTCTGCAGGCTGATAGCTTGGGCTAACCCTGAAGGCCACTCAGAAGTTGCAACTGCTGGAAAATAAGACAGTCCCTGAGACAGTTGGGCTCCTGTTCATTTGGGACCCAGGAGTGGATAGATAACCAATGCAGAGCACAAAGCACCGGTGAGAGATGTTCTTCACTGCTTATTATCTGTCAAGTTGAGGCCCAGTTTCTGGTTCTCACAGCAGATCCAACTGGCAGGGACCCTTTGGGTGGTGGAGCCCTGGGTATACTTTAAAATGGTTGAGTCCAGATTGATCTCGATGGTGGGCTTGTGGCTGTAGAACTTTCTGCTACTAGAACCTGGGCTGAGCTCCTTTCCTTTGTGCAGTGCTTTGAAGCTGTGGTGGAAAAGCACTCTAGAAGAGCCAGGTATTATTATATTACTTTAAACTAAACTGTGACAAGCACTTAAATGTACTGTCAGAAACTATCTTCCATTGGCCAGGCATGACCTAGATAACCTAACAAATCTCTTGTGACTCTAACTTCCATGATAATTTGGTAAAACCCGAGTGAGCCTTTATGGTACATGTAATTCCAGAGGCTTTTTAAAAACAGAGCAAGTGCAATAACAAATCTACACACTGGATATGAACAACTTTCCTTTAAGAATGTGTAGACCATTGAAGATAATTCATAAGCTCAATAGGTCAGCTTGAACAATTAAGAATTATCAGCACCAAAAAACTGCCACTTACTTGAGACATATAATCATTAGTCAATCTGCAGTAATAATGTAAACAGATTTGACATTAGGTCTAATTTATTAATGGTAAATAATTAAGTAATCAATTGCCACTCCTTCATTCCTATGACCAAAATCATGATATTGATCTGCATGTCTCAAAGCCATTGCAGTCCTGGATGCTAAGAATGAAATAAAGCTGTTTCTAAATCCCAAACAAACCTGGTAGTTTCATATCCAACTTTATTTCTTATTTACTTTGTTCATCCACCATAAGCCTTTCACCTTAGCCTTTCTACCTAAGTTTACCATCCCGTGTTCCAAAATGGAAGTCTCTTTAAGAGGCCTAGGTCTTCCTGTGGGGTTTCCCTACATGAGCAAGCAGAAGCAGATGAATGCAGAATAATACCAACCAGCTGACCCAAGTTGCAGTCAGAGAAATTAGCTATTGGGTAAGGTAAATTTAAGTAATTATTGAAACTCATGGCTACCACAACACCCACAAAGTGAAAGTTAATGGAGTGTTCATTGGGGAACATACAGACCTCTGCATATAGACAAAAATGAATACTTGTGAGTACAGCCTCTTGTTTTATATCATTCTTGACTACTGTTTTATATATTAGAAGCTAACTTGAACGTATTTTTCTCAGAGAAGCTTATCAGATGTCCATGTTAGCCATCTTAGTAGTCAATTGTCCTGGCTAATGTAGAAAAGTGACCCAGAGTCTACTCTGCTCCAGATTCAGACGTGGTGTAAGCAACGTAACTCCATTACTTCACTGGAATTACATCTGTTTCAACCAAGAGTGAAATGAACTCTGTATGTCCATGACCCAGGTACTGTACAATATCTGTTCCTACCCCCAGTGCCCTGAGCCAGGCTTCCAGCCATCCTTCTACCCAAAAAAGGCAACACCTACACAAAATATTTTTTTTTAAGTTGGGCTCCCAACTCATGAGGCCACAAAACAAGGTTTTCAGGGAATAGGGAGGAGCTGTGTAGCCACATTGGAATATTAACAATCTGAATTTTAGTCCTCATGCCCCACATCAAATCCCTGACCAATACAAATATTAGTCTTCACCTACATCCTTAGCACTCGACCACCAGTTTCCCATGTATCTGACATTCAGCTTTGTAGTATCATCTCTTTCAGATTGCTGAGTGTGACATGACTGAAATACTTCAACTTGCTTTGCTAGATCTATCTGAGCCCTGTCAGATACACCCTGAGCTACCAAAGCACACATTTGTTATTCTTCTGTTCACTCCCCTGACCTGCAGAACAGAGACTGCCACACCACATCCTGCTCTTTCACTGTCCAGCTTTGAAAGCCATAATTAGCTAAGAGCTGAAACAAAGACTAGATGTTTGTAAAGTTGGAAGTGTTTCTTTCTCATTTTCATCAATATAATCTATATGGGCTTGATTTAATGGTGATGGGATTAAACCACTGACAGTTTCCTAACAGCAAACACAATTACAGGGTGAACCACTCTGATGCATGGAATGTCATAAACATACAAGTAAGTAGTATGTTGTGCATTTACAGATATATACATTCACATGCATATATAAACACTACACTACATATATTATACATAATATAAAATCAGGCAAAATGTAAGTAACAAACTTACTAGAATGTGTTTACTGCACAGTCACAAAAAGCACAATTTAGAAATAATTTAAAATTTGTTATTTAAAAAACAAAAATTCACACTTGCCAAACAACTGTTTCCCATTGAGGACTAGCTCCATGTGAAGTCTGAAGTTTTAAAATTTTGCAATTTTTTAAAGTAATATGTGTAACCAAGTCAACTATATATTTTAAAGCAAGAGTATAATTCCCCCCCACATCTGTGGTTGAATAGATTCTACATGAACCTTCCTATAAAACTTCACTTTAGAGTCTAAGCATGGAAAGTTTTATCTTAAGAAGAAACTTTTTGGAAATATGGATGAAGGTCCCTAACTCCAGGCACCCCCTTTTGAGCATTCTGGCTGTGACAAGTAGCTTTTGTGTCAAATTCTGCAGTACTATTGGAAAACTAAAGCCTCTATATTTCCATTTTTGGTAATTGCTTTTTCCATGCAGATGTTAGTGACAAATCGGAGGATAAAGTTGTGTTAAGATTTGTACTGAAAGCAGGACTGACATCCTTCTGTTTCAAACTTTAATGATTGAATTTTGTCTTCTAATTTGGCACAATAACTCTTCAGAGCACACGTAAACTTTCTGTGTACATTTCTAAGTAAAATGCTTCCTCTACATGAATTTATTTTCCTGATATTTCTTTGGGTTCTTCTAACTAAAAAGCTAAAGTCCCCACAAACCTCCCCTCTCCCGCACCCACCCGAGGTATTTGTAGTATCATCTCTTTCAGATTGCTGAGTGACACCAGGACCTTTCGAAATATTAAAATTAAACACATAAGGCCAGATTCTTAGCTAGTGTAAACTGATGTAACTCCACTAAAGTCCTCAGAACTCAGCTGATTTACCACAGATAAGGATTTTATGAGCTTATGCTCAAATAAATTTGTTAGTCTCTAAGGTGCCACAAGTACTCCTGATCTAGCCCATGAGGCTTAGTTCTCAACTGATCTGGTCTTATTGGTGGAAAACGCCTGGGTGGTTCTAAACCATCTTTTCAACTCTCATGTCCTAGGCTGAGAAGATGCTTAAACAGTGCCTGATGAAAGCCTTGTGGCTGCTCCTATGCTGGCTGGAATGGACTAATAAAGTAGACCCTAAGAGTTAACTTTGCTGTAGGAACTTTATATTTCAATTTCCTGACATTTGTGCAATTAAATTATCAACATAGGGCTTGTCTTCACTATGGGGGTAAGTTGACCTAAGTTACGCTACTCCAGGTACGTGAATAAAATAGCTGGAGTCGACGTAGCTTAAGTTGATTTACTGTGGTGTCTTCACTGCACTGCGTCAATGGGAGATGGTTTCCTGTTGACTTACCTTAATCTTCTCGGAGAGCTGGAGTACCGGGTCGACCAGAGAGTGCTCTGCCGTCGATTTAGCAGGTCATCACTAGACCCGCTAGATCGATCCCTATTGCATCGATTGCAGCAGTATCAAACTCCCTGTAGTGAAGACCAGCCCTTAATGTCCCATTCAATTGAGGGGAGGTGTTCTTCTGGTTTGGCCTTTGACTTCTTTCCTTATTTTTACCTGTGCACTATTATTTCTACAGAATATATTCATATATGTGTAACCCTTGTGCCAGGTTAAGCCAGCAGCAACAAGGGCCGGGTTCAGTATCTAGGGGTTCCATTTCAATGATACAACACAAAACCGGCTCAAGCCCCCACCCAGTGACCTGGGACAATTACACACGACCCCCTGGGCACCTCTAAGAGGATTTACTTCCCCTCTCGCAAGCACAGAGTCTGAGTGTAGCTAAAACTTTTAATAAAAGGAGGAAATTAACTCAGCATTAATTTGGGAAAACACTGCAACTAGGGTCCTTTTCCCCTCAGGGTCTTAAGTCCAGCAACCCAAAAGTCCCCAGAGTTCAGAGGTTCATCCGCAGAGTTCACCACCCATCCTGTGTGGAAGGCGGGTGGTGGTAGTAAGGAGGTTCCTTACATGCTGCACTGCTCGGGCATTTGCTCGTCGCCCCAACGGCCGATTGCCACGCCTCTGAATGGCTCTGCTCTGGCCCTCTCCACCAGCTTCTCTGCTGGCCACTTGCCATGCCTCTCCACCAGCCGCCCTGGTAGCTGCTGGCCACACCTCTCCACCAGTTGCCTCCTCACCAAGATGTCTTCAGGCCTCCCACACACACACACTTAACATAGCTCTCAGTGATTTCAGCTGTTAGTGGGGGAAGACTCACTGCTGGTGCACACTGGGCAGTCTCTTGCAATAGAGACACTGTCTCAAAGTAGGTCTAATACTTAGTCCTTAGTCCAGTGTTTTCAGCTCTGCAGCATGTAACAAGACTCTCAATTGAGTCTAAATTAGCTCTTTTATTATACCATGGAGAGAGGAAGGGTCAAATAGTATCTAGGACCCACATCACCAGGTGCAAGTACCTGTCCCCACCCTCTCTCAACTCATTGGGCTTTGGAACCCATATCCCCTGCCTAACGAGTGCTGTTCAGTTGAGGGTGAGTTCCACCATTGGGGTATGCCAGGTACAGTTCTGCTGCCCTCGGTTCATACAACAAGGATAGCAACCTTTTATTACTCCTGCCCCCAAAACAAGGAGACTGGGGATACAACATTTGGGCAAGCAGTCCCATCATGCTGAGCACCTAGACAGGGTGGATGTGTCCATGCAAACGAGATCAGCTTCTGAAGTCTTTTTTTCCACAGTTCACCACTAGATGTCAGGGGAGAGCTCATCCAGACTCTGCTTACATATGAAGTGTGTATGGCTACAACTTCTGTTATAACTCTCAGCTATGCTTTTGGTCATACTTCCACACAACTGTATCATAACTAAACAATCCCAGTTCCCTCAGCCTCTCCTCATAAGTCATGTGCTCCAGACCTCTAATCATTTTTGTTGCCCTCCACTGGACTCTTTCCAGTTTTTCCACATCCTTCTTGTAGTGTGGGGCCCAAAACTGGACACAGTACTCCAGATGAGGCCTCACTAATGTCGAATAAAGGGGAACAATCACATTCCTCAATCTGCTGGCAATGCCCCTACTTATACAGCCCAAAATGCCGTTAGCCTTCTTGGTAACAAGAGCACACTGTTGACTCATATCCAGCTTCTCGTCCACTGCGACCCCTAGGTCCTTTTCTGCAGAACTGCTACCTAGCCATTCGGTCCCTAGTCTGTAACAGTGCATAGGATTCTTCCGTCCTAAGTGCAGGACTCTGCACTTGTCCTTGTTGAACCTCATCAGGTTTTTTTTGGCCCAATCCTCTAATTTGTCTAGGTCCCTCTGTATCCGATCCCTACCCTCCAGTGTATCTACCACGCCTCCCAGTTTAGTGTCATCTGCAAACTTGCTGCGAGTGCAGTCCACACCATCCTCCAGATCATTAATAAAGATATTAAACAAAACCGGACCCAGGACTGACCTGTGGGGCACTCCGCTTGAAACCGGCTGCCAACTAGACATGGAGCCATTGATCACTACCCGTTGAGCCTGACGATCTAGCCAGCTTTCTATCCACCTTATAGTCCATTCATCCAGCCCATACTTCTTTAACTTGGCGGCAAGAATACTGTGGGAGACTGTATCAAAAGCTTTGTTAAAGTCAAGGAATAACACATCCACTGCTTTCCCCTCATCCACAGAGCCAGTTGACCAACATCTTATTTACTTTAACCTTCAGTTAACATTCAAAGAGTCCAGTGAGACTTGCAGATCCAGGTGTCACCTGTTTTGAGTGTGTCCCTGTTCTACTCCACTCTAGGCAAGGCGGATACATGCTTTTATATGATAACCACACATTTAAAAATCTTAAATCCATATAAATCGGTTTGTAACACAGCAAAGGATCCCAAAGCCTTTCACAAACTACACACATGCAGCCATCTGTGGGATGGAGGATGGCAGCCAACTGGTGCACAGCCTGCTGCAGAATAATGTGAAAAGCCTGACTCTTACAACAAGTACTTTAGGAACTTTAAAGTCTGTACAAAGCCAGCATCTAGCTTAGCTATCTGTCTTAGGGTTTTATATTGTCACCCATCCTGTAGTATCTGAGTGTCTTCCATGTAATAGCAAAACAAAATCCCAAGCAGACTTCATGGAGAATCTGTCTCTTCTGTCTTCTGGGGGCTCTAAACTCTGCTTGGGGTAGGTTTTATTTGGTTGGATTGTATTACTTTCCTCTTTTTTTAGTAAGGGTTTAGGTGGAAGGTGGGGGGAGGGGGGAAGTGACTTTAGTTTTTAAGGTTTCATCTGAGAGGCACAATAATATACTGCAGATAGGTCATTTATCTTCTTTGGAAGGATGAGGATCTGAATTGACCCTGCCTGGCTTTCAACTATGGCACCAGGAAGTTAAAGTAGTTCAAACCTGATGCTTAGATCACTAAGCCATCCCCTATTAGAACATTGCTTTGGTTCAGTTTGTTTTGATTTTGGGGAATACCATTTGACTAGGGTTATACACATAAATTATATTGGCAGTTGAAGCTAGACAAATTCAGACTGGAAACCAGGTGTAAATTTTTGACAGTGAGGGTAATTAACCACTGATGGAACAATTTACCATAGGTCAGGGTGGATTCTCCATCACTGACAATTTTCAAATCAAGATTGGATGTTTTTCTAAAAGATCTGCTGTAGTAGGAATTATTTTGGGAATTTCTATGGCCTGTGTTATAGAGGAGGTCAGACAAGATGATCACAATGGTCCCTTTTGGGCTTGGAATCTATGAATATTATGTACAAAAACAAGCAAACAAAAAGCAATTCTATTGTATTTCTTGTCTATCTTAGGGTAAAGCTTACACAGGTCATACATACCACATGGAAGACTCCTGCCGCCTTGACAGGTATAAATCCAGCAACAGGTACACAGTGATCAGCGTGGCCATTACAAAAGCAGCTTCCCTTTACAATAAAATCATAGATTGCATAGTGTATGAACTGCTGAGGCTTTGCATTCAGGTCATTGCCCTGACAGGGACAGGCCTGTCGCTTAAGCAGCTGCACTCGAAGATTGGTGATCTTCAGTTGTGCCTGAGCTTCAGCGCTGTATGGATCCTCAGCCGAATAAGGTGGTGACAGAGCTCGGTATATAACCTGAACAAAGAAAAGCAGAGACAAATAAATAAAGAAGAACTGGAGATGTGAACTGGAGTTTTCTGAAAGGCTTGCAGTGTGTTCAGGGCTGGCTCCAGTGTTTTTGCCACCTCAAGAGGCAGAAAAAAAAAAAAAAAAAAGCCGCGCTTGGCAGCACCGCTTCATTCTTCGGCAGCAATTCGGTGGCAGGTCCTTTCCTCCAAAAGGGACTGAGGGACCCACCGCTGAATTGCCGGACGTGCCGCCCCTATCCGTTGGCCGCCCCAAGCACCTGCTTGCTGCGCTGGTGCCTAGAGCCGGCCCTAAGTGTGTTGTCTGCAAACTCTGCACTCTCTGAACAGTTTGTCTCTGGTTTGATTTACTGGACTGTCTGTGACATCTGGAATTGATATGACAGTAAGATGTGATGAAGTTTTTAGAGCTTGATCACACCTGGGGAAGGGTTGCCCTCTGTTATGTTATGGAACAGCTGTCCCCCATGGTGCATGAAGGAAAGTAATGAGTTGAGTAATGAGATTCCCAGTGTGCTCTGTCCTATCTACAAGGTAGTGGAGTAGCAAAGTAAGTTTTATCCAGAGGAGAAGCATTCCTGTTCATCTTTTCCTGATCCTGGAAACACATAGGGCAGGGGCCGGCAACGTTCGGCACGCGGCTCGCTAGGGTAAGCACCCTAGTGGGCCGGGCCAGTTTATTTACCTGCTGACGCGGCAGGTTTGGCCGATCGCGGCCCCCACTGGCCGCGGTTCGCCATCCTGGGCCAATGGGGGCGGCGAGAAGCGGCGCAGGCCGAGGGATGTGCTGGCTGCGGCTTTCCACTGCCCCCATTGGCCCGGGATGGCGAACCGCGGCCAGTGGGGGCTGCGATCGGCCGAACCTGCCGCGTCAGCAGGTAAATAAACTGGCCCGGCCCGCCAGGGTGCTTACCCTGGCGAGCCGCGTGCCGAACGTTGCCGACCCCTGACTTAGTGTATGTCCACATTGCAATTAAAAATCCACATCTGGCCTGTACCAGCTGACTTGGGTTCACGGGGCTCAGGCTAAGGGGCTATTTAACTGAGTTGTAGATATTCAGACTTGGGCTGCAGCCTAGGCTTTGGGACCCCACAAGGAGGGAGGGTCCCAGAACTTGAGCTCCAGCCTGACCCCAAACATCTACATTGCAATTAAACAACCCCGTGGATCCAAGCCCCGCAAGTCCAAGTCAGCTAACACTGGCCAGCTGCCGGTGTTTAATTGCAGTGTAGACAAACCCTTAGCATGAAATCCTGGCCTCACTGAAGTCAATGGGAATTTTTCCATTGGTTTCAGTGGGGCCAGGATTTCACCCTTACTACTTGGCATAGTACTTTACCGTGAATAGTACTGAAGTCAATGGGCTTACTCACAACAGTAAGCACTACTTGAAGTAGCGAGCATTGGATGTAAAATGGATGTAAAAAGCTTTTGTCCATTTGCTTATTAACCCCCACTCCCAAAACTGGGTGTATTTTTTGGCAAATAAAGCAGATTTCCAAATATTTGGCTCATGTCTGACCCATGGTGCTTCCTAGTGTGAAAGTGATTAGGTGTGGTGAGTGATGACAGCAAGAAGATAACCCAGAGGACTGAGATAAGAAAGAAAAATTGGGGGACTTTTAGGTTTAAGGAAATACCATTTAGTCTTCATTTTAACTTCATTAGGACTGAAAGGCAAAAATTGGTTTAACTGGAGAGCACTAGATAAAAATAACTAGTTTTTTTTAAGAGGTTTATTTAGAACTTGCTAATGTAGTTGTCTATACAGTGTGATACCAGAAACAGCAAGCATGCAATGTATTTAATCTATTAATTGATTAATATTGATATGACATCACACTTTATAATATATTAAGGGTCCATTTCTAAATTGCTTATAAAGAGATAATGAATAATATTATTTTAATTATATTTGAATGAATAGTTTATCAATTGTTTATAAACATCTAAAAACCTTTTACTGATGTGCTTATAACCATCCATAACACATACTACCCCTATATGTATCATGCTTATAAGATATTAGTCATTTATGAACCATTCATAAATGTACACATGTACCCTTAATCTGAAGTGTGATCAAGAACACTGTCATTAGTGTAGTGTTGACTATATGCTCAGCACTCGACAAGATGCAATGTGAGAGGTACCCTGACCCAGGGACCTTACAATCACAGATCTTAATCCTGCTATTGATAGCACCTATGTACGTGGACTAATCTGCTTGGATGGACCCCCACTGAAATCAATGTGGGTGTAGGAATCAGCCTTCATACCACCAGCTGCAGACCTAACCTAGACAGACACAGAACTCACATACGGGGAAATCCAGAGGAGGGAGAAGCTTGTTGTTCTTTAATATTATTATTAGCTTTCAATGTACGGTATGATTTTGATTCTCTGAAGGTCTCAGGCAAGGAGGCCTTACAGTTAAACCACAGAGCGGGATAGCAAGAAAGTTGGGTTCAAATCCCAGCCATGCCACAAATTTCCTGTGTGACTTTTGGGAAATAAGCACAGTGCTCTAACACTCAGCTTCCGCAGCTGTAAAATGGGGTTCATAAAACATACTCCACCTACCTCACTGGTGGTGTTTAAATTCATGAATGTTTATTAAGCGATTTTAGATTCCTGTCTGGAGTGGGCTGTAAACACGAAGTATGTTATTACCCAGCAGTGGGGGAGTTCGAAGGGAGGGAGCTGGAGAAGAGGCAGAATACAAGATGCATGAGGGGAGCTGAAGCACTGTAGGTGCGCCAGATGCTAAATTGTTCTCCCAGCAGTCCTTGGCACTTTGCCTCTTACTTGGTCCCCTGTCTCTTTTTCCTGGGCTCCACCCTTGATGGATAATGGGGGAACCAGCTAACAAGCTATATAGATAATCCAGGCTTTTTTAAAAAAACAACCCTACTGTTATTGAAGGACATGGTTGTTTCAGCTAACCAGTAACTAACCAGCTAAACTGTAACTTTAAAGAATGACTCTATGCAGGAAATAATAATACTGGCTCCTGGTGCTGCCAACTCACCAGACTGCTGGCTTTGCCTCTCCTGGCTCTCTCACCCCCAGAGCTCTGTCTGGGCTCCCTTTCTGGCCATGACCTGGCATTTTTCCAGAACTGCCAAATTCCAGCCAGAGGAAGCCTTGTCAGGGGATGGAAGGAGATTTAGAGCTCTTTACAATTCTGAGCTGAATGGCGGCAGTGTGCTTTGTGCGCCTCGTCAGCGAGCCAAATGTGGCAGCAATCAGTGTGCTGGTGACAGCAGCGATTTGGACATCCCGGTGCTTGACATTGCACGTTAGAAAGCACATAATACCACAGCTCCGGGCTTTGACAAGTGCAAAGTGAACAATGGTGCATGTGCTGCTTCTGCATCCAGAGCACATTTGTGCCAAGTTGCACCCATCATCCAATTGGCAGCTTTAAAGGTAGTCAAGGACCTAATTCCCTTTACCTAACAGACCATAAGAAAGGGACTGGTTTAGGGTGGGAGAGGCAGTGGGAGGACAGGCTGGTGAGTTGTGTTCACCATGAGTAAAAGTGTTGAGCCTGGGATGAGGGATATAAATAATTAGTTACGCGCTTCAAAGGGCCTTTGTCTCTCTTTCAGTAACACCCCACCTCTTTTATACTCATCCAGAAGAAAAAACTAAATCAGGCAGGTACGAACACAAACCCAAACACATCCCAATGTCAGGACCTGCACACATCCCCAGGGTTTATTATTTACCCAAATTTAAAACTCTATAATTTTGACCACAATAGCATTTTCTGGGCTTCATGAACATGAGATGCCTTCAGATATGGAAAAAAAATTGGCTGGAAAATATCCAGGTTCTAGACATTCATTTCCTTTTAGCTGAGGTGATGGAAAAAGCAGGCTGAGAATTTTCAGTAAAAACTAACACTTTGGGTTCCTCATGATTAAAGATCAACACAAATGGCTTCTGAAAGTCTTTTCTGGTTCAGATCAGAGTAGTGAGGGAAATATGAAACAGGGAATAATTCATCCTAGACGTAGCTACAGGCATGGTTCTTTATTCCCATCATTTTCAATTATTCTTGCCTGTCAAGCCCATTTGAAACCAAGCACGTGGTCAATATTTACAACGTAGTACTGACAATTAAAAGGAAAAAAACCTCTCATTATCTTGACTCATCTGAAGTCAATAGGAGTTTTATCATTGACTTCAGTGGATCCAGTATTTCATCCTGGTTCTTAAAAGGTTACAATCATTTCTTTTTATGATTGCTTGAATACAGTGATGCTAAACATGATCTCCTACTATCTCTAATTCCCAGTAGACTTTAAGGACCAGATTCATCAGTATACTCTGGCTGCTTTGTGCTGCTTCAGTGATGCAAAACAGCCATAAACTCAGCTTAACTGGCCAGTTACACCAGGTTTATTGCTGCTTTTCATCATTGAAGCAGTGCAGACCAGTTGGCGCATACTAGTGAATCTGGCCTTAAAATCATTAACTTAATAAACACCCCCCACTACTCGGTTCATTGTAATAAAATGCAAGTTCTCTCTAACACAAAATAAAATTCAAATTGCCATATAAACAGTAATCCTCTTCTCTGTGCTAGCCAATCGAGCTGGAACCTCCAGATGCAGTATATTAAGAACAAGAATGCATTTCCTGGCTGGATTTTTCTGTTCAATTGTCAAGCTCATTGACTTATTCCATCACCTCTCAGCAATAACTCTAGTGTATCCCTTGGTTCACTCCATCCTGTCTAATTAATAACTAATTGTCACACTTTCGGGGCTAGCTGCTCCAATGTCTCCTTCCTGATCTTTCTGTGTGCACCCCCTCAGGTCTTAGGCCTCGGATCTTTACCACTTCTGGGGTGGAATCATAGGATTCTCCAACTCGCAAAATGGACCCTAGGCTTCAGTATTCGGAGGACTGACTGTGCTTACCCTGCAGGTCTGATTGGGTTTTGGCACCTGAGGTTCTTCCTTTCAAGAGTTTGTGACCCCAAAGGTGAGTACAGCGACCACATAGCCTTCTTAAACCAAAGTCTCGTTTAATTTCAACAGTACAAACAAAGCATTTAGAGAAAAGGATTTTAAAACAACTATCTACATGCAGATCTATCTTACCTATATTGCTTCCCATCCCTCATGATAGCCTTGGCAGACCTAACTTCTTCAGATGCCCCAGCAATGCCCATATAGACAGACTTACAGCTCCTCAACAACAACTGTAGAGAGGCAGTCCCTTTAAAACCCGCTAAGGATCCTTTGTTTTTGTGAGTTTCTGGGCTTTTATCCTTCTTGTCTGAACCAGTTTGGTAGGCTCCACAAGAGGTCAAGCCAGACTCCTCAAAGCCAATGGTTCTGCCTTTATCTTGTAACAACCCTCAAGAGTTTACTGTGGGTGGCTTACTATGAGCCATTGTTTCCTCATTTTGCTTGTTTTCCCAACATCCCTGTTGAGTTAACCCAATATAGTAATACAGTACCCCAATCACCAGGTCATCGTACAGTATTAATAAAGTATAACAGTGCAACTCCACATCCACATGCTATTATTAGCTGATTTACTCAGGAGAATTTCAGCATTTGACTGGTGCCTGACCCAGGATTTTTGAACAGCTGGGGTTGGCAATACTGCGTTCACCATGTCTGTAAGTCTGTTTACCTGGGCCCCCAAACAAGAACTGCGATAATTAAAACTGAATTCAACTGAACCCTCAACCATAAACCCAGGGGGCATGGATTCACCAGGATCATGAGTACAGGCATGCACAGTCTTTCCTGCCTGCATGTCAGTCCTGTTGTGGGGCCTGATTTTGAACTCTCTCCAGTGTAAATCTGGAACATTTCCATGGAAATCAATGAATCTTGTGCATCTGTCAGTTCAACATCTGTGTTTTCTTTATATAAGAGATACATTCCTCCCACATCACATGAAATTCTTCTGTTGGATCATTAGTCTTATAAATGAGATATAAAGCAATGTCGATACAGCAGTCTTTTAAAACTGAGACAAGAGATTTTCCATCTTCTTGGGAGCAACTCTACATACAGTCAAAACCGGTTTTTAAAAAGACCTCATGGTAGAGTTGGTCAGAAAATGCCCTCCTCCCCATGGGAGTATTTTAATGAAAGTGAAAAAATATTCAAGTTTCAGCAAAAAATTGAAATCCAAAATATTTCATCCACAACCTGAAATATTTCAATTTGGAAATGTTGCTGAGGTGCCTCATGGGAGTTGTAGTTCTGGTGCCGCATGCTCCCATTCTCCTCTATAGGCCAGGCTCCCAGGTTGGATTACATCTCCCAGGATGCACTCTCTTAGTGAGGGGAGGCTGTGCATCATACCCTGTTTCCCCGAAAATAAGACATCCTCCGAAAATAAGGCCTACTTACAGTTTTGCCTCTCGTTGTAATATAAGGCATCCCCCCGATAATAAGACCTCCCCGATAATAAGGCATCCACCAATAATAAGGCATTTTTCATTTCTGAAAAATAAGACATCCCCTGAAAATAAGACCTAGCGCATCTTTGGGAGCAAAAATTAATATAAGACACTGTCTTATTTTCGGGGAAACAGGGTAGTAGGTGAAGACCAGCTGGGGAGCCAAGCTCAAAGAGGAAACTGGGAGCACCAGGAACATGAACTACAACTCCCATAATGCATTGCGGCAGCATTTCAGACTCCAAATATTTTGGTTTTCAGCCAAATGGTTTGGTTTTCAGACATTCTTTTTTTTTACAAAAAATTAAAATTTTCCACAGAAAGCAGATACTTTTTGTGATACTTTAGTTTAGTTGGAACCCAATTTTTTATTGGAAAATAAGTTTCAATGGAAATTCTTCAACCAGCTCTGTTTTGTAGTCCAATGCACTTGCCAAAAAAAAAAAAAAAAAAAAAAAAGTAGCAAATATCATATAGATTTAGGCTCACTGTCCCTTTAAGAAAAAAACCTACTGTGCATGTGCATATTTCTTCTGTCTCCTATGTGTAAGGGGACAGTTGGCCTGTTACTAAAACTTAGTAGGGGGTTTTGGTTGGCTAGCTCCCAGTACCAAAAGAAAGGGGAAGGGTCGGTGGGAAATCAGGACTCTGAGACTGACAGTTCCCAGGGGCAATGGGGAGAGGCCAACACTTCAGATCAGTCTGATTGACAGGGCAGGCAGGTTAATGAAGGAGTCAGGAGGCCAGGGGGGTCCCATCCTCCGTGTGAGCTGGAACTGCCTGGGCCAGAGTGGGGCCAAGCTAAGGAGAAAGCAGTGTTGCCCATAGGCGCTGACCTCCCCTCTTTCCCGTGGGTGCTCAACGCCACCTTTGCCCCTAGCCCTGCCCGCACTCCACCCCTTCCACGAGGCCCCACCCCTTCCCTGCCCCCATTCTAACCCCTTCACCAAAGTCCCCGCCCCAACTCCGCCCCCTCCCTGCTAATATTCCAATTCCTTCCCCAAATCCCCGCTTCTTTCCTGCTTCCTCCCGTGAGTGCGCCACGTTCCTGCTCCTCCCCCTCCCCCCCGGAGCGTGCTAACGCTGCCAAACAGGAGGCAGGCAGAGGAGCTCACTCAGGGGAGGAGGAGGAGGAGGAGGTGGGGGGAGGGGAGCTTGGCTGCCAGTATGTGCAGAGCACCCGCTAATTTTTCCCCGTGGGTGCTCCAACCCCAGAGCACCCACGGACTTGGCGCCTATGGTGTTGCCAACTCCACATAGCAGGAAGTCACCAGACAAACCCTGAAAAGTCGCTAGATGTAGCTGTTTAAGCACTCAAAAGGAGTCAAAAATGTCTCTAAACAAAATTTCCAGAGAATTATATCTCTGTGTATGCGCCCAGGCAAGTATAGTCACAAAATCATTCACAAGCAGCTCAACAGTGTTAACAAAATCCATTCCATGCTCTTCTTACTACATTCTTTTGCACACCAAGTCAATGTCATTGTGTCTCAATTGAGCATGTCTTCAGAAGGAATCGCATTCCAGAGCTTCTTGGGCTGAGATCACCATAATCTGCAGGCGAGGAAAAGAAGTTTGTGGAAGCTAATTAGATATTTTGCTAAAGCCAGGCACACTTTGGAGAGAGCAGCACATTAGCCAGGGCTTGTTTTTACCCAAATGTGTTCTTTGTCGCTGCTCCGAAGTAGGTAGCGCACCCTGTGATGCAGGGAAAGATGGCTAATGAAGCGGGCAGGGCGGGGAGAAGGGGGAAGGGGAGGTTAGCTGGCAAGGAGAGCCACACAGATGAAAGGTGGGGTGGGATGGGATGAGACAGGGCCATGTGCCCAATGGGGTGGGGGGCACCGTGCCTCCAAGGATAAAGCACTTACAACAGGATCAAAGGTGGAGCTACCTTGATTTCGGCTTTCCTTTACTCCTTCCCCGGGCTTGGCCTGGGGTTAGCTGTCCAGGTGTTTTCAGAAATCAAACCCTGGCAGCGGGGGGATTGGGAAGGGGTCCGGCTAGCGGATTTTTGTTTTTAAATCTACTTTCTTGGCTCCCTGCAGCGCCAAGCTCAGGTCAGGCGAATGCCCTCTTCCCCCTGGCTCTGGCTCTCCCTTTCACTAACCTGTTGGCTCAAATTCAGGCTGGCAAGAAAGGGAGGCTCGGCTGAAATTAACCAACCCCAGCTGTACTGAGCTGCAGTTTACAGAGAGTGAGGGGGACCCTGGGCAGAGAGCCCAGCACAGGGAGATGCCCCAGCCAAGAGGTCTTGCAGGCCAGACTTGGCTGGGGGGGGAGGGGGAATCATAACCCCAATGGAGGTTAGGGGAGTGACGCTGAGAAGAAGGGTCCTGCCACGTATAGCCTGAAGGCATCTGGCCACCACCAGAGCAAGTGACTGATCCACCGCATCCCTGCAGCACAGCCGGGGCCTGGGAAGGAGACCTGGGACGTGTGAAGAACAGGCTGTGAACTGCCCTGACATTCCAGAGACTGCTGTTTGTGATGTCCCCGTGCCACAGAGCTGCGTTAAGTGTTTTCCTTTAATCTATCCGATTTTTTTCCTTATTTTTAAAAATTGATTGCTGTTTAATAAATTGTATTTGTTTGAACTATATGCAATCATCGGGGTGGCGAGTTATATGTGCCTGTGATGCCCAGGCTCCAGCAATATTCAGCGCCCGAGGGCCTGTCTCTACCAATGTTTGGGGCAGGGTCTCTCCCCCAGCCCCACCTGCCGCCCCTGCGCGCCTCCTCCGAGTGTCCCCTGGCCCCACTTGCTGCCCCTGCGCGCCTCCCCCAGGCCCCTGAGCATCCCTGCCTCTCCCCTGCAGCTCTACGCTGGCTGTCGCTCTGCTGGCTCCCTCCCGGCATCAACTGCCGCTGTAGGGTCCTAGTGCCCCCAATCCACTAGTGCCAAGGCAGGCTGACCCTGTCCCTGCCCTTCCATCTCAGACCCTTCCCTTTTCCGGCGGGACCCCCACCAGCATAGCCCCCGCACAGTCACCGCCCCTCACACCCCACGCTGGGGGGTAGCCCCACTCCTCGCCCCCAGTGAGGCTACAGTGAGGGACAGCAGCAGGGGAGGAGGCACACACATGATGGCAGGCCTCCCACCTGGCACCCAGCACAGAGGAGGCGAGGGGGCTTCCTGGCTTCTCTGGCCCCAGCCCCAGGGCAGCATGCCTGCACCCCAAATCCTCATTCCCAGCCCCACCCCACCCCAGAGCCCGCACCCCCAGCCAGAGCCCTCACCCTAACCCTCTGCCCTAGCCCTGAGCCCCTCCCACACCCCAAACCCCTCCTCCCCAGCCCCAGCCAGAGCCCTCATCCCCCTGCACCCTAATCCTCTGCCCCAGCCCTGTGCCCCCTCCCGCATCCGTGAACCCCTCATGCCCAGCCCCACCCTACAGCCCTCACCCCTGCATCCCAACCCTCTGCCTGAGCCCCTCCCACACTCCAAACCCCTCATCACCAACCCCACCCCAGAGCTCTCACATTTTTACATTATTTTAAAATATATATATTAGCTTACAAGGCAGGTGTTTGGGGGCAGGACTTGGACCTGTTCTGGTCACCACCAAAAATTATACAAAACTGCTGCCTCGACAATCATCAGTGGGTTAGGGAAGCATCCAGAGCGGAGATAGCACCCCAAAGTGGGGATACCCTGGCCCATGTCCTAAGTGACCGCGACAAGATTGAGGGTCGAGCCCACCAGAAATCCTGGGCCCAGCCTTGTTGGGGTTACGAGGACTCTGCGACACAGGAGAGTGGTGGCGGAGTCCTTGAGGTCAGGCAGGCCTCTGGGTAAAGGGAGTGAGAGTGAGCACTCGGATCCTTTCACTACTCAATTCCACCAGGGTAGTGTATAAGCCAGGACAGTTCCCCACAATAGCGGGACCAATCCCCTTGCTTAGATATGCAGCAGAGCAGCCCTTTCCCTCACACACTTGAAGGGGTGATACTTGAGCTAATGATTATTTAATCTTTTTCATGGACAAAGAGCCTTATCTGCTTGCAGTTCCACAAATGTGACAACACAGCCCAACATGTAAATAAAACAATGTCTGAGAATGTGCTGCATTCAAGTAACCAGCCTGTTTGTAAATAGGCTCTGAAATCAAAGTTGCTTGAGGAAATCAACAAAAACAGCAAAAGATTTGCTGGAATGCCGGGTGGGTGGAGCAGCGCAAGCCCCCACACCCCAATCCCACTCCCCGCAGAAGTGCCGGGTGGGCAGGCGGAACGGGGCGAGCCAAAGAACCTTATAATGGAACATTGTATGACTTTAAACAAGTATGTTCTTTAATAGATCAGCAACCTAATAACGAAAAAATGTTGACCGGGATGACTTTAAGTGAGGAGTTACTGTACAGATAGCGAGATTTTCCAGATGACTCATAGGTGTGGTTAGGTCACCAGAGCTTCCATTAACCTGACCTCCTGGGACCTGATTCTTTCCCAGGAGGATATCAGGGACTGCCATCGAAACTAATATAAGGAATTCATACTACAGTGGGAAAATGGGGACCCTGAGTTTCTGGATGCACATGCCCTATCTCGGGATTCATCACTTTAAGAGACCTGTGCATGCTCCCTCAGGACACTTCCTCTTCCCAACTCGTCCTGTACATGTACACTCAGCGGAGAGAGACAGCACACACATATCAGTGTATTTCATATAAATGGGGAGAAGCATGCTGCAGCATCCAAAAGGATGCAGGCCGGTGCCAGCATTGTGTAATCTCACCTGTACCAAATGGTAAACAAAGATCATGCTGAAAATTTAAATATAAACCACTTTGTTCTACTAAAAATCTTTCCAATCGGATCCTTGGCATTTGGTACGGTTGAATGTTGATCCCATTTAGTTTTCATTCTTTTTTTATTGCCTTTTATGTATCTTATATGAACACAGGAAAAAACTGCAATAGGAAAAGTATGTAAGATTTTCTATTTTCTCAGAAGGGAAAGTGAAGCGATGTCTACACAACAGAGCCTATGACGGCATAGCCTTCTGGGGTAGATGCAGCATATGCAGGAAGAAGTTTTTCTTCCAGTGTACAAACACCACCTCCCCAAATGACATTAGCTATGCAGAGAGAAGCACTCTTTTGCCAGCACAGTTGCATTTACACTCAGGGATTGTCGGCATAGCTGAGTCACTAGGAGGTGTAATTTTTTCACACCTCTGTCCAACTTTGCAATGCCAGTATAAATTTTAAGTGTAGACCAGGCCTGAGAGAAGAAACAAGAAACATACACAGATAAATAAGAGGGAATAAAATGTACAATAAATTATTTAACAAAAATTGTCAAGTTTACATTAGAGGAATCTATCATTTTTGTTACAGAGGGTCTTGTGGCACCTTTGAGACTAACAGAAGTATAGGGAGCATAAGCTTTCGTGGGTAAGAACCTCACTTCTTCAAATGCCTCTGTTGCTTTTTACAGATTCAGACTAACACGGCTACCCCTCTGATACTTATCATTTTTGTTGGTACCCTGGCTTTAGGAATAAATATACCTAACCTGAACATGTTTTTGGGTTGCATTTAATCACTGTGTTGCTGTGACATCTCTAGTTTAGTTAAAGTCTGTTTAACGCTTGACCATGTAAAGCATTAACGGCCGAGGGGAAGATTTTCAAAAGAAAGGGCATTAGGCACCCAACTCCCAAAGACTTTCAGTAGGTATTTGACACATAACGCCCTTTCAGGCCTTGAAAAATCTCCCCCTAAATCCCTGAGCCCTGCACATAGCCCCAGTAAGTAACTAGGTCAGCCATGTGCTAAGGAATTCTGCAGGGGACAGGGGAAGAAGGAATCCTTACCCCCAGGCCACAGGATCTGCAGCTGTGTGAACAGCACCAGCCTATGTCTGTGCATTGCCATAAGCTTGAGTTTGTGAATGCACAAACCCGTAAAGATAAGGCTAAATTTGACCCAGCTTGCAGTTCAGTGCAAATACTTTGCACACCAGCCCATTTTCCTGGCCTGGCCTAGCATTGCTCTGTAGTGCATGGGTGTGCAGACCCCTGCAAACACCCCCACATCCTCCCACTCCCTGCTTAGTAGTACTGGTGCAGCTCGGCTGCAATCCAAGTCCCCACACAGAGGGGCAGGCTTTGCTCTACATAAGATTATTATTTCTATTCAAGACTTTATTTGTAGTTTAGATGATCCCAGCAGCATCGCTCAATAAAAATACAGGTTGACAGCATGGTCTGATCGATGCTAGGATTTTTTGCCATACATTTCCCACTGCTGCTTCTGCCCGCAGTTGCTAGGATGAGACCATACACACGGCACCCGCAGCCACCAGCATGTTACCTACCATGGTGGATAGGCCTACTCTGAGCGAGGTCAAATAAAATGGGGCTTAGAGTGTCAGTGTCCCCCTGGAGCCCTTTCTACACTAGTGTTCCCACCAGTGGCACTATCACCAGTGGCGGCAATGATGGGAAATTTATAGGAAAAATGCCTGTACACCAGCATAGACGACATCCCAGTGTGCACCGGCAAGCGAGTTGAGTATTTCCACGTAATTCACAGTAATCTATGGTAATTCATGGTTCTCTTCCTGAAACCCATTTTCTCCTGTGCACTCCTCCTCTGGGTTCGTCCTGATGCTAATCCCATAAACACCTGACCCTAGTCTCCTTGGGCTTCACAAGTGTACCAAAATGCATCAGCCAAGGACTTCATCTGAAGCTGTGAGTGTTCAGTTCCTCTGAAAATCAGGTTCCCAGTGCTCTGCACCCTACAGACTACCCCTTCTGCTGCTGTCCCACAGATACCACCCTCCCCTCACCCCAGAGCTCCTCTTACAATAACACAAGTTTCCCCATAGAAATAGCCCAGAGTGGCAACTGCTTTTAACCTTATTTTTTCTTATTTGAAAAAGCTTAAACAGGAGATTTTATTGGTCCAATTAAGCTCTCTTTATAAAAAGAGATGTAAAAGTTAAAAGCAATCACCTCCCTGGGTGAGCATAACGGAAAATCGCCCAGCTGGTAATTAAGGTGATTTGTAGAAATGGTAATTGTTTTGGTGCAACGTGTGTGCCCATGGGGACTTTCCATAATGTGAGCCTGAAGCAGTGGCTGCTTAAACTTTCATCCAAGAAATTGGATTGTGAGGGGAAAAAAAGACCGATTAAGCTTTTTAAATAGAAAGTAAAATGAAAGCTTAGCCACCATGGTGAGGGAACGCTGTGGAAACCCATCCCAGCCAGGCAGTCCCACTTCAAAGGGGTTCCTGCCCCCTCTACTGCACCCCTCCCCAAACTAAAATGCAAGTTTGGCCTCACATCTGGGCTATTTGTTTAGTTCTTGTATAGATGCAAAATAGCCTCACAGGTGAGATTGTTTCCATGCTCCTCTCTCTGCACCTGCCTGTTAGCGGTAATTATGACCATAGACCTACCAACACATTAAAGAAAGACAAAAGTGAAACTATACAGTTGTAAATAAGGGTGGGAAATCTCTGGTTAATCAAGAATTGAGACTTTGGCCTGGTCTACACTAACCTCCCAATTCGAACTAAAGTACGCAACTTCAGTTACGTGAATAAAGTAGCTGAAGTCGACGTACCTTAGTTCGAACTTACCGTGGTCCAGATGCGGCAGGCAGGCCCCCCCGTCGACTCCGCGTACTCCTCGCGCCGAGCAGGATTACCGGAGTCGACGGGGAGCACTTCTGGGTTCGATTTATCGCGTCCAGACAAGGCGCGATAAATCGAACCCAGAAGTTCGATTGTCTGCCGCCGAACCAGCGCGTAAGTATAGACAAACCCTTAGAGTCACAGAGATTAAGGTCAGAAGTTGACCATCAGATCATCTAGTCTGACCTCCTGTATCTCACAGGTCACCAGCATCACCCAGCACTTACACACTAAACCCAACAACTGAAATTAGACCAAAGTATTACAGCCCACAGGAACTAGACTATTATGTGCCACAGGCAGAGTATACAAGGGATGAAGCTGCACCAATGCCTCAGGCCCCTGCAATGGCAGTAAAATGATTAAGTGAGATATACACAGATAATCCTGGCAAGTGACCTGCACCCAAGCACTGCACAGGAAGGCAGCATCTCCCCCCACCCAGTCACTGCCAATGTGACCCAGGGGAAAATTCTCTCCGACCCCACATATGGCAATCAGTTAGACCTTGAGTATGTGAGCAAGAACCTGCCAATCAAACACCTGAGCGAGAAAATGCCACCTCAGAACCTTGGCCCACGCGCCCAACCATTTAGGCAAATTAGGCGGCCGCCTAGGGCGCCTAGTGGTTGGGGGTGCCTATAAGCCCGCTCAGGCGAGGAGGTGGAGTGGAGGTGAGCTAGGGCGGGGGGGGAGGGGGTGCGGGGAGGGCCACCCGCAGTAACGGGGGGTCGCACAGGGGAACCGTTCCCCACCCCAGATCACCTCCACTCTGCCTCCTCCGCTGAGCACACAGCCCCCACTCTAAATCTCCTCTAATTGGCGCCACAAGCCTGCAAGGGGAGGAGAATTAGAACGGTGCTGGCGTGCTCAACGGAGGAGATGGAGCCAAGGTGAGCTGGGGCGGGGTCCCCAGGCGGGGTTAGCTGCCGCGGGGGGGAGTCTCCCTTTCGCTTCAGAGGAAGAAGATTTAAAAAAAACCTTCCCAGAATACATGGGAGGAACAAAGGAGGGGCAGGGAGGAGAAATCCCTTCCTGACCCCTGCAGGTGGCCGTCTGAAACCCTGAAGCATGAACTTGTCGGAACATAAGACATAAACCAGAAGTAACCTGGGGCTGTTGAGGCCTGCCTGCTACCATCACACGCAATCCCGTCATACAAATTTGACTCACAAATTTGTTCATCTCGCTCTTAAAACTAATTAAGTTGTTTGCCCCCACAACTCCAATTGTGAGGCTGTTCCAGAACCTCACCCCACTGATGATTAGAAACTTTCTTCTAAATTTCCAGCCTGAATTTGTTCATGGCCAACTTATATACATTAGTTCTTACCTTCCTTGGTATTTACCCACTAATATAGAGAGCAATCCTATCCCCTCTCAGCCATCCTTTTGCTAGACTAAACAAGCCAACCTCTTTCTCCTCCATTCTCCTGATCATCCTAGTAGCTCTTCTCTTTGCCTGTTCCAGTTTAAATTAATCTTTCTTGAACATGGGTGATGAGAATTGCAGACTTCTCTGGCCTGGCACAATCAGGGACTGACATATCTCCACAGTCACAAAATATACACTTTCGTCACTATGTAGCTGGGGTAAAGTATGTGCCTAGGAGCAAGCCTATGATAGTCTCAGCTGGGATTGTTAAAGGAAGTGGACATCCTGACATCTTCTGTAAACAGCGTAACTTCCAAGTTCTGCTGCATCACCCTGTCCTGAGGAGCCAGACTTCCACTGTAGTAATAATTCATAGTAATGGGTACATATGTAGAGCACCTTTCATCCAAGCATCACACAACGCTTGACAAGTATTAATTTGTTATCCTTCACAGCACACCTGTGAATTACAGATGATCATTCCCTTTTTCACAGCTAGGTACACTGAGACACAGAAGTTTAGTAACTTGCCCAAAGCCACACAGCATTGGCAGTAGCAGAGCAAGGAACAGAACCCAGGCATCCTGACTGTCAGTCTCCTGTTCTGACTATAGACCAAAATGGCTCTTAAACAGCAGCCAAATGATTTCCTCCAACATAGTTCTATCCTATTTTACACGGGTTTTTATATTGCCCTCAGCACCACAGTATCAGAGGTGAAGTGTTTTGTTGTGGAAGGGTTTGGGTATTTTTTTAAAAGGTACATACTGGCTAACTGTTTACATTAGAGAAGGCAGGTTGAAGAAGTGTACCTTGCCCTTGGAGCAGATCGTGGTGAGATTTGTGACAGTCCTTAGCTCCTGGGAGAGTTTGTTCCACAGTCTCAGACCGTCCCCTGAGAACGCTCTGTTTCCTGCACAGACAAGCTTCACTCTGATGGCTGAAAGCTCCACTGAGCCTAACCATGGTTGTCATCTTAGAACATTAGCCAAACTTTTAGATACACTGGGCCCAGGTCATTGAGTCCTTTGAAGATAAAGGCCAAGATCTTGAACTTGACTCAACATCATCTCTCAACAGTTTTATTTTACATTGTTTTAGTTCTTTCCTATCAAACCATTTTTGTCTTTGCAAAAATCTAACCTAATGAATTTCTGCTCTCATTAATAATGCTGATAATAATAAAATACTTATAACATTTCCCACTCAGCAATTAACTTTTCTTTGTAAGTATCAAAGGTTCATCTAACTAACTTGGCATATCCACCTGAACTTTAAATGCAACTAAAAGAGAAACTTATGAAATGAACATCATGCCTTGGGTAAAAAAAAATGTTGGCAGAAGCTGTAAATGATTAACAAGATGTAGGAAGTTTAGAGAGCTTAAAGTGGGCAGGTATTGCTCCTAGAGTCCTCCTCTAATATAGGATTTATTTGCCTGCCTGTCAGATAAAGTGGACTCTACAGGAGAGATGCCTCTCTTTTTCCAGTGAAAAGTATTAACATTACCTGTGTTTGCACACTCACATTGTGCACTTCAGAATTATTAATGTGAGATCGGACACCATGGGGAAAAAAATCAGAAGACTGATTAATCATACAGATTGGACTTTTTGAGAAATCACTAAGCTCACTATGGACCATAAATGTTGCCTTATGTGTCATAGAAAGCACTAGATCTCTGCAGACAACCCCTATTTATGGCACAGCAGAATTCCTATTGCATGACCAAAGGCAGTTCATTGAAATCCATCCATGAGACACCATAGAGATGACACATTTTGTGGTCTTTATGATAGGTGGCTGCTTCATCCAGTGACAAAGACGACCATTCAGACAACTTCCACCAATCCCTTCTGTAACCTTTATAACACAGAGATAAAAATAGGCAAACAAACCATAATTCCTGCCTCACAATTTAAATGTTAAACAATTTTAACAAAAATCAGATGCAAATTCCTTAAATTTGAAATAAGTGATCTTTCTGGTGGCTTTAGAAGATTGATCACAATATTCTATTTATTTAGTTTGTGTGTTTGAATTTGTTTGTTTTCATAGTTTCAAGGAACTAACATATCTCAACTTTATAAATAAATATCTAGGGTAATAGAACATTTGCAGAGCTGTGGAGGGCTGTAGGTGATCAGCAATGGGTCAATCAGGAGCTGTCACAACAGGGTGAGTTAATATGCAGAAAAAATATATGCAACTGATACCAAGGACCACCCCATATGCGGTTTATGAAACTCAAAGGGCTTTCAGCCTCAAAGACTATAAAATGTATGGGTCAGATCTTGAAAATTCTTACACACACACAAACCAACAGGTGCTTGCCTGAGGGATGCATGAGTAAAAGCTACACAAAATCCTCAAGGGTTCCCTAGAAACCTCTATAACCTGGTAATAATTAGGTGATATCAGGGCCGGTGCAAGGATGTTTCGCGCCCTAGGCAAAACTTCCACCTTGCGCCCTCTCCCCTCCCCGAGCCCTGCGGCAGCTCCCTGCCCCCCCCCCCCCGCCCTGAGGCGCCCCCCCCGCGGCAGCTCCCCTCCCCACCTCAGCTCACCTCTGCTCCGCCTCCTCCCCGAGCACGCCGTTGCTGTTCCACTTCTCCCGCCTCCCAGGCTTGCAGCGCCAATCAGCTGTTTGGGGCCGCAAGCCTGGGAGGGAGAGAAGCAGAGCGGGGCGGCATGCTGAGGGGAGGAAGCGGAGCAGAGGTGAGCTGGGGCGGGGAGTTCCCCTGCGTGCCGGCCCCCCCTTACTTGCTGCAGGCAACCCTCCCCGCGCCCCCTGCCCCAGCTCCCTCCACCTAAATGCCGGTTGCTGCCAAAGAAAATGCCGCCCCCCAAATCCTAGTGCCCTAGGCACCGCCTAGGTCGCCTAATAGGTTGCACCGGCCCTGGGTGATATCTTCTTCTTCAAGATCTCACTGGTTCGTTGGTACAATCTTAGTACAGCACAGTGCTAGATCATGCTAGTCTTCATTCAAATGTTACACAAATAAATGAGAGACAAGGTGGGTGAGATAATATCTTTTATTGGCCCAACTTCTGCTGGTGAGAGAGACAAGCTTTCAAGGGTACCTAGAGCTCTTCTTCAGGTCTGACCTTCTTCAGGACTCAGTCCCGAAGAAGAGCTCTGTATGCTTGAAAGCTTCTCTATCTCAGCAACAGAATAAAATATTATAATAAAATAAATAAAATAAATATTAAAATAAAATATGGTCCAATAAAATATTACCTCACCCACCTTGTCTCTCTAATAGCCTAGGACTGACATAGCTACAACAACACTGCACATATACATAACATTCACACCATAGAAATATCAATTCGGTACAGATAGCTCAAAACTGTTGGATTTCTTCACCTCAGATTAACCTGTGTTGCTCCTTGAACAAAGAGTTTGTTCCCAAAATGGCTTAGTTTGCTTAATCAAGAATTTCCTACAAGACACTATTACAATAAATAAATAAATAAAAATGCTTGATCTTTTTACTGTAACTGTCATGAGACTACATCAGACTCATATAGATACACTTAGTTTTAGTTTCCTGGCTTGCAAATCCCTTTAGATTTATAGCATCATCAGATATGCACCATTAAAGGCAAAGTTTTCATTTCAATTAGTCTTTTAATCCTGATTATTCTTTTCAAAAGTTACAATTTGCAAGGCTGCACTGTATGGCATAGGAAAAAGAACAGACACAGAAGAACCCCTTTGGTCTGCTGGCAAGAAAAATGATATTTAAATATTCTTCCCTCAGGCAGCTTTCTCTTCCCTCCCTGCCCTCCCCCAGTAAGATTTATGTTCTCAGGTTTGGCCTGCCTGCGGTACCTGTTTAGTGTATGTAAGATCAACTAAGCTTGGAGCTTCATCCCAAGAATGAGACCGAAAGAGAGCTGCACTTGCTTGTTCAGCGGCAATGCCATTAAAAAAAACTGGCTCGCTCCCCAGAACCACAGAATAACCTCCGAGCATGACACACAACTTCACAAGCCTGTGAGATAGGGTGTTTAGTTAGAGAGTTTCAGTGAACACCTGCAAGGGGATCAGGGGATCAAGGGAATTCCTTTGCAACCCAAGAGTAATACATTTTCCCAAAATATTTTTAATATGCTAGTCCATATAATATGCAGTGTTGGTGTAGCCATGTTGGTCCCAGGATATTAGAGAAACAAGGTGGGTGAGGGAATATCTTTTACTGGTGAGAGAGACAAGCTTTCGAGCTTACCCAGAGCTCTTCTTCAGGTCTGGGAAATGTCATATAGAATGTCAATGTATATAATTGAAAGTTTTGTGTCTATAATTTGCAGAATTAAAGCAAGTCTGAGAATCATCCAGTTGATGGTGTCTGACATCTAATATAGGAAAGGAAAAATGTTAAATGCAAATGAAAGAATAAAAATGAAAATGTATTAAAGAGGTGGGAAGCCACCATTTTCCTACCTGTGACATAGGTGGTACCATGGGATATGGAACCCTGGGAGTTTTACGCATAGTTTGGTGTCAGGATATGGTCCTATGTCAGCCCACTGGGGGCCTTGTTGGGAAGCAGCAGTAAAATCTGGGCTATCAGCTCACTAGATCTTACAAAGTGGGAGCCCTCCATGTTAAACTAGTGTGCTGCCAAAATCTGAATAGGCGAATCAGTCTTCCCTAGGTGTTAATACTGGACCCTTGGCGCACAATGTTGCAAGAGATGCTAGCTATGAGATGAGATGTAAAACCAAAGGCCTGACTTCTTGTGGTCATTAAAAAATTCCAAGCCACTTGTCACTGGTAGCCCCGGAATCAGGTCTTGTTTCAGATGGATACGATGTTCTTCGCTTCCTGTTCTATGCTGGGTAGTGTTGCCGAGCACGGTTACACTTTTGCCATGTTCCATCCCAGAGGTGGCTGCATTTCAATAGCTGGTAAAGTGAAGGGCCAAACTCCAACAGCCATAAACATGGGTGCATGCAAGAAAATCCAGGGACAGAATAGGACAAAAAGACCATTCTGCAGGCGAGTATAGCAGAAGTTGCAGAGGGGCATTCCTGGGCAGGATCAGGTGCATTTAGCCAGTGGCCTAGGTAGGGAGCAGTGCAGTCATACTGCCCCGGGCAGAGGTTAGAAAGTGACTGTGCCTCCCCAAGGCCTAATCCCTATCTAAGGAGTCCATTGCAAAGGTGCACTGGGCAGGCTGCACTGTTCTTTAGATCAGTGGTCTCCAAAGTGGGGTGCGCGCACCCAGGGGGTGCGCAAGAGGATCCTTCAGGGTGCTTGGCAGGAGGAGCACCACCGGAGCAGCGCTGCTTCGGCAGTTCGGGCGGCTTTTTTTTTTTGCTTCAGCAGTTCAGGTGGGAGTCCGAGCGCCTTTTTTTTTTTTGCTTGGGGCAGCAAAAATGGTAGAGCTGGCCCTTCGGCGCGGCAGGGGGTGCGTACTCAAAAATTTTTTACTGATGGGGTGCGCGAACAAAAAAGTTTGGAGACCACTGCTTTAGATGTTGCAGCTTGCTCTCTGCAAGTGTGGCACAGTCCAGCCTCTTCCCCTGGGCACCCCTGGAGGCATAACAAAGGAGAACTGGTTCAAAGATCTCTGAGGGGAGTAAAGGCCCTGTCACCACCTGGCCCAAAGTGCTTGTCTGTCAATAGCATCCGAGGCACTTCACACAGAGAAAACAAATACACCATTAAACAGGCTCGAAGTCTTCCTCCCCCTCATCGCTTTCCTAGAAAATCATTATGTCAGTCCCTGTCTTTTCTAAATGAATTAAGTACCTGGCCCCTTTGTTGGTCTCTGGTATAATGTAATGCTGTTGTGCTGTGCCTAGCTACCAGCTACTTTTTACCTAGTCAGGACTACCCTCTAAATAGACCCGTTCCAGCACCTCGCGGAATTTTGTCATTGACTCCAGGGGGTGCTGTGTTCAGTCCTGTAATGCCACCTCGGTGTAGCGCATGAAGTGCCTTTGTTCCAAAGATGGAAGATCAGGAAGAGTGAGTTTAAATTCTTCTATGAAATGCCAGTATACACCAGCGACATTTGAAAACATGTTGCCTTTCATGCGTGTTAGCATTCGCTGTGGTCTTCTGGGTTTGTCCAGCTTCCAAGGGCAACTAAAGCAAATGGGGCCAACAGAAATGTTAGTAGCGATGAGCAAACCTCTCATGGTTTGAAGGCCACATCTGTTTCAAGGCCACATCCACTTCTCCTCCGCCCAGCTCATTTTAGGGGTCCTGAGTCCTGCAAGTTACCGAATCCAAATTCCCCATGCTCTAGGGCCCTGTGTGTCCCAGAGCACATGAGATTTGGATTTAATTAAGAAGGGATATGGTGGGTTCTTAGGCAAACTTTCCGAAGCCTAAAAGAAAGTATGAGGGTGGGGTAAGAGATGGGCAAAGATTTTTGTGGTGTGTTTACGTAATCCAAACATGTGATCCCATTGAGCATTCTGGACTCCCATTGGTGCCAATGGGAGATAAAAATGACCAGTGCCTTGCAGGGTCAAGCCCTTGGGTAAGTGGACACCATTTATTTTTGTTCTCTGCTCCATCAGAGTTAGTTCCAGGAAAAATCTGTAGGAGCTGGTATATAAATCCATGAGGAATGAAGACAGGCTGGATGCAATAATGCTACAAGGGAGATCATCTGAAGGCTAATCTGCCACAGCAGATATATAATATTGATCAACCATTCAAAGACACAAACACAGACCAGTAAAATGTTCATATATGATGCTTCAAAAGATGGTAGTGTGTCAATATTTGTTGCCGAAGAGACTCTCTAACAGCAAAGAGTGCCAATGAGTAAAATCCTCAGAGTGAATTATTAGCACCCCTATGAATTCATGAACAATTAAATACAAGTTATTAACGTATTAAAATACTGTAGTGGGCACTCAGCTACATTGAGGCCTTTTATTTTAATGATGAGCTCTGGACTAGGATAAGTTAAAGATGAGAACCATAACTAAGAAGTATTAATATGACCCTGTCTGTGTGTGTGGGGGCGGGGAGTGGATGGGAGGGGGAGAGAAAGCTTTTCATGTGCACTAGAGATGGTTTTTCAGTCTGAGCATTCAACTGAAAGATTTGATGTCTGAGTCTTTGGGGAAATACATTTTAATTTGTATTTGACTATCTCTGACTGTAGCATCCAATTCCAATCTCCATCAATGTAACTGAGAAGTAGCTTGACTGAAGGCAGTGAAGTTATTCTGGATTTGCAGCACATGAGCATGATTTAGATCTGAACCTGGCTCCTTATACTAATCTTATTACAATTATAACGTGTGGTCAAACTTGAACACTTTATCAAGGCTACATTCCCCACTCCCATGAAAAAAAGACCATTAGATTGGAGGTCAGCAACTCTGCAGAGATTTCCCTCCACACGCACAGAATTTAACCAAATTGTTCCAGGCTGGGGACAGCCTCACCATGGAATTTGGCCAGAGGTTTGATCCATCAAACTGGCAGATCTCTGGGATCTGATGGAAGCCCAAATCAGTTGTGCAGGCCTCCTCCTCTCTTCTTGCTCCTTGGTAGCACAGGTCTAATGGAACAATGGTTGTAGTGCCCCCAAAATTCCCCTTACAGAGGAGGAGAATCTGGCCTTCAGTTTTTACTCAGACAAAACTTCCAGAAGAGTACAAGGGCTGCAACTGAGACAAGTTCCTGCACAGGGTACACAAGAAGAGAAAGGATCTGTGGACTCTGTGCAGGAGCTGGCCACCACTTACCTTTTCGTATTTCCATTCTTTTCTCCTTAAGAAGGGGTTAAAACACTTCCCTTGGCTCACTGGTGCATACACTGTTTTATCTTGCCCTTGAAATACTTCCTCTTTATTTGAGACCAGACTGAAGTGGGAAAATAGAAACACATGCTACCAAATTGGAGGCCAGATTCTGCTCTCACTTAGAATCCGGTTTGGCAAAGGACTTAAGTGCATGCTTAAGTCCATCCCTATTCAGCAAAGTGCACTTAAAGTTAAGCATGTGTTCATGTGCATTGCTGAATCAGGACTTTACATTACAGTGATTCCACAATCACCCTATTGACTTCACTGGTGTTATGATGATTTAAAGTGATAAAAGTAAGATCAGAATATGCCCTCACTAGATTATGATTCATTATAATTTTACAGATCAATAAAAAGTCTTATTTATTTCAGCAATCGTATTTAACATGAAGAGCTAATCAGTGACAGTCTCCATAATTATCATGCTTTCACAGTTGAGTGCTACTGCTTTTCTCCCCCACACCACCCGCCCTGCTCCTTAGCTAGTTGAAATCAGTGAGTTCCAAATCAGTGGAATTATACCAACTTGGTTCAAAAACTCCATTTACTATAATTTTTGTGAGACTTTATTCTAAGAGATTTTGAATATTTATACTGAAAAACCTATATTCCGTACACAAGAAAAAGGTCTCATTTACCACAGGATGGAACCAAAATGAAGAAAATGCAATACTTGCTTAATTTCATGCCTAACCAACAGGTCCCTTTAAACTATTAATATATGTTTCTTGCGTGAAAAGGTTAGTCAGTAGCCAGGAGAAAGGGGACAGCTCTTTCACGTCAACACTCAATAAAAGGCGGCTGTATGGTAAGTTATATTGAAGAATAATGGATCAGTCCACATGGGATTTGCATTCCTTTGTACTACATGTTCTTTGAGGTCTGTGATTAAGTATAAACAACTCTTCAGAATCAGCAGATAGTTTTTCAAGCTGAAGCAAAATAGAGCGATCGGACATTATGCAAAGCCCATGCAAATATGTTGCAAGCAAGCAATTAAACCGTAAAATGCAAGCTGCATCATGACAACAATGAAGTGCCTAATAATGACTCTCCACAAGAAATTGAATTTACTGTCAGTTTGATTCCAGCTCTTGAGAAGCAATATACTTCTATGAAGATTCAGTCAAAATTTATTCAAATGTTGATGTTCCTAAATTTAATATTTTAAGACTGGTTAACTTTTAATTGTGCAGTCCTATTTATAATGCATCAGTGCATCCTTTGTGTATATTGTGGAGTATTCTGTTGTACAAACTGTGATCGCTAGACATACATTAATTAATTGACAGAAAGATGTTAACATTATTCAGGCTGCTGTCCATTGTTATGGAAATCTGTTTCATCGTTACCACATTAACATAATCTACATTGTATTAAGCTCCAAAAGTCCTTCTCTTAGTAGACTGTACTTCTAGGGCCTGATTCTCCTCCCTCTTACAGTGTGCAAATCAGGAGCCAATGAAGTTACCCCAGCGTAAAGCAAGAAGAGAAGTGAGAGAGAGAGAGGACTGTCCGAGTTTCCGGGCAGCTGCACCTGTACTTGCCCTTTGTGATCCCAGGGCACCAAATTTAGGCTTCTGGCTCCCAGCTGTCACCACTCTTGGGTGGAGACCCACATCTCTCTCCCTCCTGACCAGGGGTTTTAAGGCTGCACAGCTCCCTGCCTTACTCTATGATATCCCCAGCAAGCCAGATGGTCTAAAAGGCCAGTGCCTGTGCTTTGCTTTCTCTGTGAGGGCTATGATGAGTGTATTGCAGCAGATGTGAGGTACCATACTGCTTCTTCTAAGCAAGCACATTTATTCTTATGGTAAAAGTGTCCCATAGAAAACACTGAAACAATAAAAGAACATACACACATGCTAAAAAGCTTATCAGAGGTCACCACATTCCAGACTAAGGCTCTGGAAGGTTTTAGTCCTTCAGACCCACAACTGGGTTTTCCCTGTGGTTACAAGTTCATCCATCTTAGATCCAGAACCCAAACCCAGAATAGGCAGATCAGCCATTTCTTATATAGCTCTGGCCTTGATCTTGGGCTTCTATATCAGATAATCAGCTGACAATGATCCTCCTCTCATGGCATAGTTTCAAAAGGCTACTTTTTGCATAATCAGAGTTGGGTAATTTCCATTAACCTCCCACTAGGGATTCCCCAAGAAATCCACTTATTATCCCAAAAGTCCATACTTGTCAGGCACATTAGCACCAAAGACCTGACTCCCAGTCAAGCGCCAGCATATAAATTTGCTTAATATGGGTTGAGGAGTGGGTGTGGGAATGAGGAGCAAATTTATATGCTGGCATTTGACTGGGAGTCAGGTCTTTGGTGCTAATTTCTCCAGCGGAGGTAATCTCAGAAATTGACTGGGAACCATTTTACAAGCAGTAACTCAACACAATGACTGGGTCAAATTCTGGACAGTTATGTAACTGGCTACAAAATGGATGCACATTAATGCTTTGAAAGCAGTATTTGCAGACTTCTTAACTTAGAATCATAGAACAGGAAGGGACCTCGAGAGGTCATCTAGTCCAGTCCCCTGCACTCAAGGCAGGACTAAGTATTATTTAGACCAGGGGTCAGCAACCTGCGGCACACGTGCCAAAGGCGGCACGCGAGCCGATTTTTACTGGCACGCTGCTGCCAGCCAGGGTTCTGGCCACCGGCCCCACTCAGTCCGCTGCCTGCCTGGGTGAATGGAACCCTAGGACGGAACCCCAGACTGGCGCTGAGACGCTCAGCCCGTCGCCGGTCTGGGGTTCAGACCGCCGGCCCCGCTCAGCCAGCTGATGGTCTAGTGTTCTGGCCACCGGCCCCGCTCAGCCTGCTGCCGGCCTGGGATACCAGCTGCCAGCCCAGCTCACCTCGCTGCTGGTCTGGGGTTCCAGCTGCCGGCCCCCTGCAAGCTGTGGTCTGGGCCTCTGGCCCTGCTCAGCCTGCTGCCGGCCTGGGGTACCAGCAGCCAGCCCAGGGCTCTGGTCCTGGGCTGGGCCCAGAGCTCTGCAGCCGCTCCCAGCTTCTAAAAAAATCTCGCATGTCTTGCACCCCCAGAAAGGGCATCTCGCACCCCCAGGTTAAGAACCACTGCACTAAACTGATAAGATCTGCATTTTAATTTAATTTAAAATGAAGCTTCTTAAACATTTTAAAAACCTTGTTTACTTTATATACAACAATAGTTTAGTTATATAATACAGACTTATAGAGAGAGACCTTCTAAAACCGTTAAAATGTATTACTGGCATATGAAACCTTAAATTAGAGTGAATAAGTGAAGACTCAGCACACCACTTCTGAAAGGGTTGCCAACCCCTGATCTAGACCATTCCTGACAGGTGTTTGTCCAACCTGCTCTTAAAAATCCCCAATGATGGAGATTCCACAACCTCACTAGGCAATTTATTCCAGTGCTTAACCACTCTGACAGTTAGGAAATTTTTCCTTATGTCCAACCTAAACCGCCCTTGCTACAATTTAAGACCATCGTTTCTTATCCTATTATCAGAGGTTAACAAGAACAACTTTCTCATTCCTCTTTGTAACAATCTTTTATGTGCTTGAAAACTGTTATCATGTCCCTTCTCAGTCTTCTTTTCTCCAGACTAAACAAACCCAATTTTTTCAATCTTCCCTCATAGGTCATGTTTTCTAGACCTTTAATCATTTCTGTTGCTCTTCTCTGGACTCTCTCCAATTTGTCCACATCTTTCCTGAAATGTGGCGCCCAGAACTGGACACAATACTCCAGGTGAGGCCTAATCAGCATGGAGTAGAGCGGAAGAATTACTTCTCCTGTCTTGCTTACAATACTCCTGCTAATACATTCCAGAATGATGTTTGCTTTTTTTGCAACAGCGTTATACTGTTGACTCATATTTAGCTTGTGATCCACTATGACCCCCAGCTCCCTTTCCACAGTACTCCTTCCTTAGTAGTTATTTCCTATTTTGTATGTGTGCAACTGATTGTTCCTTCCTAAGTGGAGTGCATTTGTCCTTATTGAATTTCATCCTATTTACTTCAGATCATTTCTCCAGTTTGTCCAGATCATTTTGAATTTTAATCCTATCCTCCAAAGCACTTGCAACCCCTCCCAGCTTGGTATCGTCCGCAAACTTTATAAATGTACTCTCTATGTCATTATCTAAGTTATTGATGAAGATATTGAACAGAACCAGACCCAGAACTGATCCCTGCGGGACCCCACTCGTTATGCCCTTCCAGCATGACTCTGAACCATTGATAACTACTCTTTGGGAACGATTTTCCAACCAGTTATGCACCCACCTTATAGTAGCTCCCTCTAGGTTGTATTTCCCTAGTTTGTTTATGAGACGGTCATGCAACACAGTCTCAAAAGCCTTACTAAAGTCATTATATACCACATCTACTGCTTTCCCCCATCTACAAGGCTTGTTACCCTGTCAAAGAAAGGTATCAGGTTGGTTTGACACTATTTGTTCTTGACAATTCCATGCTGACCATTATTTATCACCTTATTATCTTCTAGGTGTTTGCAAATTGATTGCGTAATTATTTGCTCCATTATCTTTCTGGGTACAGAAGTTAAGCTGACTGGTCTGTAATTCCCTGGGTCCTTATTTCCCTTTTTATAGATAGGCACTATATTTGGGGACTTCCTCTTTGATTTGTCACCAGGCACTATAATGGTACAGAAATAAATAATAATAATATTGTGTGCTTCTATTTTTACCAACAGCGTTCCCTTTGCAGACCCTCCCCTCCAGAATACTTCTGTCAAAATGTCTGGACTATGCTTTCTTGATCCTAGACCTCACCCTGTGATGCCTTTCCATGGCTCCTATCATAGCAGGTCTGCAGATCATCATCTCTGCATTGGCTGGAATTAGAATTAGGGTGGAGGTCTTCTGCCCCTTGTTCTCCCTCAGCTCAAGGTTTTTCAGGTGTGAGCTTGTATGTCCAGGCCTGCTAGAAACTAGCCCTGCTTTACAGTAACAGTATTGCAGAACACTTCAGTTTATCACAGTCTACATGTGCAAACAGGAGTAAACTAAATAGGTTACAATAAATCACACAGGGTCAGACTGTGCCCCGCTCCTTTGCAAAAGAGTTCGTGAACAAGGAGCTTCCCCATTTATGACCTCAAATAGGGACAGAGCACAAATGAAGTCTGTTTTTGGTTATATGAGCAGAAGGACTACACAAGACCAGTGTTAGCTACCCGAACTGGGATGGGGAGGAGACAGAGCCTGTGCCCCATCACTTTCCACACTGGCCACATGCTGTACTTTCTTAAGGGGTGAAGCAGTGGCTGTGCTCATGGAACTTCAAGAGTCAATGCACGCACTTCTTTGAGTTGCACTGGACTGATTCTTCATTGCTTGCACTTTGTTTTGCCAGTGACCCGACTCTGGGGAGAAAAGGAATGGGAGACTGGTACCACGACAGAGCAGGGAGCAAACTGGAGAGGAAGAGCTGAGGCTGGAGAGGGAGAGGGAGAATCTATGGAGAATCTCCAAGGGTAGGGATCTTACTCTCTGCTGCCTTGCACCTTGGAGAGTCATTGGCACCTGTGCAAAGAGAATCAAAATGGGCGTGAAATGCTCCCACCAGTGTGGTGTAAATTTAAATCTAAATGTGATAAATATTTGGTTTTCAAAAAATATTTCTCTTATAGTTTTCCATCTTTTGTTTAAAATATTTGGTTTAAAAAAAATCCAAAAGATTTTATCACAAATTTCAGTTTTTCATTAAAAACAAACAAAAAAAATGATCAAAAATGAAAATTCTATGACAGTTTTCACTTTTGATTAAAAGCCATTTACCTTTGCTTCTCAATGAAAAAATGTTCACCAGCTTTATTTTACCTCCACTTTGCCCTCTCCTGCTCCCATCTCATCTCTCATTCTCCAGCTTGTTCCCTAGTGTCCCACCCTTGTCTCTCCAGAGTGGATGAAAATAAATTGACAAGATGCAAAGTAGTGGAGAATTAGATCCAGTGATTTTGCAATTGCCAGAATAGAAAGTGAGCAAGAGGAGGAGAGACACATAGGAAGAGAACAATCATGAGACTTAGAATGAGATCAGCAGAGGATGCAATTGTGGAAATGAAATGAGCAAGCTGCAAAATCAGGGAGATCAGGGACTGGTGGCAAGGCTGATAGGCTGTGTTAGTTGGGGTGTATTAGAGTACAGGGCTGGAAGTGTTTGTGTTCCACTCTGGAAGACAAGTAGACACATTCGAGGATCCCAAGACTTACCCAGAGAAGAGACTGGGAGAGGGGTTGGAACAAGAATGAAGCTTCATCCATTACCTAGCCTTCTTTTCTTAGCATAGCCCTGTTACTTTTTCAACATCCCTGTGCTCAGTTCCCAGTCACAGTGCCAGAAAGGGAAACACAAAGCTGCTCTATTAAAGAAAAAGATCAAAAGCAGCTCCCAGGGCCAATTCCATCTCTCTTATTTCTCCATAAATGTTGAGCTTTGTGCCTTAAAAATGAACCTACGGACTTGGCATTTTGCCTCTTGTGGTGTCATAAATCTCTGAAAATCAGCATCAAGGTAAAGATGCAAATAAGGGACATTTTCTGACATAAGAATCAGGATAGGCCTGTTACTAGTCCAATTTTTATTCATAAAGCCTTGTCTTTAAAAAAAATCTGTATTTTGGCCCTAATTAATTCATTGAGTCGCTTTAAAAAGGAGCATTCAATAAGCGTGCAAAGGTTTGAGTTGCTAAAGCCACTTCTGGCTTATACTCAGGACATTGGCTTGGAATAGGCTTTCACTTGTATAAAAAGTATAGTGTAAAAACACAATCTTTTATTTACGTAGCATGGAAGTGCACAGAATCTTCAGTTAAACTGTAAGCTCCTCATGGCAGGACCCATCTGCTAATCCATTTGGGCCAGGCCCGATCCTGATTCTCCTCTCTATCTAGCCTCTCACTGACCCCTTCCCTGTACTGCTTACTTGTTTCTATTTTCTGAATCTAGGGCTGAAAAGTGTATTGATTATACCACTTTCAGGCAAGCTCTTCTTACACAGTATCTCAAATTACTGTTTCTTCTAGTTATTAAAGGCTAGATCCACAAAGAGATCTTAGGCTCAGTATTGGCATGACCAATTTTAGGCACCCTGCTGCCCATTGGAATCTTCAGCCCTAAATTAGGTGTGTAGGCTCCTTATACAATGCATGGGGACTGGAGAGTTAGGCACCTAAGAATGGGAGTCACAAAAGCCAGCTCATTGAGCAGGGAGCCACCTAAGTTACCCAGTAGGAAATGGCTAGGAAAGGGGTAGGGAGTGGGGGATGGAGGGGCTTAAGTTTCACCTGTCAAAGGGAGTTAGGTTGGGAGTTACCTACCTGTGCACTCCACTTGAGATTCACAGCCAAGAACCCTCTCCTGGAGTTAGACACCTTTTAGAAGTTAGACAGCTTTTCTCATTGAAAATGAGATGATGGTACAGCCCCCTCTTATTCCATAGCCCACAGGTTAGAGCCCTGATCTCAGATGTGGGAAATCCCACATTCTAATCCTTACTCTGCCTGAAGTAGGGCAGCAACTTGAACACAGGTCTTGCACCACCTACAGAAGTGCCTTAACCACTTGTTTAGCCTGAGGTGGAGCACCTGAGGTGGCGCACCCAAGCTCTCCTGCAGAAGCTGTTCCATTTTAGTCGTTGAGCCAGTGAGAACATGCGAATGCCTATGGCCTAGTTGTTACACACAATCATCTGGAAGACCCAAGTTCCAATCTCTGCTCTACACCAGGTCTCAGGATATGAGGTGCCACACTCAGAATCAAAGGCCACTTTTAACCGTTTGGCCCAAATAACTTGTTCAAGGTCACATCTGTCAGTGATAAAGTCACAAACAGAACCCAGGTACTTTGACTTCCATTCCCTTTCTTTTTACGTTTAGACCATACTGCTTTTATACAGGCACACACAGCCTGTGTTTTTGTACCTCGTTTTATATATGATACTGAAACTTTTTCAAGTGGTGCTCCAAGAGGCTTGTGCGCAGTTGGCTGTCATGCTATACAGTAGTTGCTTTATATTAAAGAGACCTGTGAGCAGTTCAGAGTTTATATTGATGTTTTAAAGAATACTGGGCCAACTTAGCTGCAATTAAATAATACCCTTTCAAGCTAGATATTTTAAGATGGCTGCATATTGAAACTACTGTTTCAACTGAAACTGTTTCCATATGTCTGAAATTAGGTGCTACAATTAGTGGGAGTCAGCAGTGCATAATTCAAAACAGCACACAAAACTCTGGTATTGCTTTAGGTGAGATACACATTGCTATTGGCAGTTAGAAGTAATTGCTGGAATGTAGCACGCTGTAATAAATTAAATGTGATCTATGCTAAGCATGCATGCTTGCCATCTGGTTGCCAGAGAGTCGCTGTTATTACTTTGCACGTAAATACAAGTGATGTTTAAATGCAGGGAACTGAAGTGTGCCATATGCATAAACTCCCAAATGATTTAGGGCTCCAGTCCCTTCGACTCAACATTTGTTTTAAAATATGAAATAATAAGACAATTTGGAATTGGAGGTCTCCTTTCTTTGCAATTATCACAAACTACAATAAAATGAAGCCAACATATTAGACACTGCAACAATAAGGCCATTCTGTGAATGGATTGCTTTGTAGCATGCTACCTGGAATACACTGAATAACACTGAATTCCTCCCCTTACCTAAGGTATTTGCTGATTTCTACTTGTAGGCGTCTCAATCCTTAGAGCCCTGCAAATTTGCGGATATCTACTTTATATCTGCAGATGTCTGACCATATTTGCAGATGGATGCGGATCCAAATTTTATGTTCAGAGCCCAGCAAACCTGCAGATATCTGCGGACCACGTTAGCGGATTGCGGATTGGATGCAGATACAAATTTTGTGTCCACTCAGGGAGCTATCAATCCTTTAGCTGCTGCACATGCAGAAATGCCACTGACTCGCATGCAGACTGACTCGGCCTGTATTTGCACACCTCTAGGTGGACACACTTTACTGGGATGACTTCAGTGGGAACTGTATACACAAATAGTAGCTTCAGAATCAACCTCGGATGAGCCAAATCCTGCCCTGGTTTACACTCTTTGCAAACCCAAGTCAGGGCTGAATTTCTTCTCTCTGAGCATCACCTGTAGAAAGGTTACCAAGGAATCGTGTGAATGAGGACACACAAATCACACTCTTCTGTGATCAAACTAGAGAGGGAGTGGTCACCAATCCTGGTGTAGCTATTGTCATAGGGCTCAACATTACATGGTAAAGTGGCATTACATAACCTTATGGAGATGGCATACAACTGGTGGAGAGCCTAAGAAACTCCTCAGCCTGGCACCTCCTGCTACTTCTATTACAGATCCCCTTGTTTAGTGAGTCCCAACCCCAGCATGGGGGGAACGGGAAGTAGGAAGCGGTTTTCCCTTGTCGTCCCCTTATTTTAACCCTTTATTGGATTAATAAAGTAACTGCTAAGGACACCGGCCTCTTCAGTGAGCCTAGAGGCTTTCATTCCTTCAATGAAAAGAATGCACTTAAAAGTTTCTCTCTAGACCAGAACAGCTGCTGCCCTCCCATGACTTTTTACATAGAAGGGTGCATTTTAGTGAATAGACTTATGTATTCCTTTGGACAGGTACTCCTTACTCCTTTCTTAACCAAACCAGGGCCCAATCCTGGAGAAAGCTAACTGAATAACTCCAGTGATGGCTGATATGGTTTGACTCTTCACGTGTATTGTTAATTTTTAACAGTGACAATCCTTATGACCCTTTAGCAAGGCAATTGCTTTCAGACTGTGGGTTGGATCCTCAGTTGGGGTAAACAGGCATAATGGAACACTGATGTGTGCCAGCTGAGGGTCTAGCCCTTTAAATTAAAACACTGTCAAAGCCCTGCTATGGAGCTAACATATTCTTCTGTGAAGAAAACAAACAAAAACTGAAAAACTGTACAAAGCATCCTCCCTTTGGATGCAAAATTTGAGGGAAATTAAATCACAACTTAATTTATTCATATCTGATCTTTTCATTTAAAGGTCAGGTTTTACACTGGGATATCTATATGTGATTTTCACTGAATTCAGTGAGAACCACGTATGGCTATCTCAGGGCAAAATTCTCACTGAATTCAGTGTGAATTCCATGAACATATCCAAGAGTGGAAATTTGGCCCTAAATGTCTATGAACTGAATCATTAAACTGCTGGGATGGGGGTGGAAAACTGTGCCCAAATAAATTTGTTAAGTCTCTAAGATGCCACAAGGACTCCTCGTTTTTGTGAGAATTCTGTATATCAACAGATGATTTACTAAGGCTTAGTCTACACCACAAAGTTTTGCCAGCATAGGTAAGTTGGCTAGAAGTGTGGGAGGAAAAATCATACCACCAGCTGACATAGCTATGTTGGTAAAAACCCCAGTGTAGATGCAACTATGCCAACATGAGTGCTTCTGTTGACATAACTAGTGTCATCAGGGAAGTGGTGTTACTATGCCAGCGGAAAAACTCCTTCTATTGTATACGCTGTATATACACTAGAGGGCTCTGCTGGCATAGCTTTACCAACAAAGCCTTTGTAGTGTAGACAAGCCCTTATTTATTTGGAGATGTATATTGATCCCCAGCACGATGGCATGGGGAGCCTAACTTCAAAGAAAATAATCAGCACAGTCTAACAGAATAAAACTGAATTTTCTTTTTGTTAATAACTCACCCCATTCTCTATTTTATTCCAAAGGAAAACCAAAAGTTTGATTTAACAAACAAAACACATCTGAAAAGCACTGTAAACTGATCATCTACCTCTTGAAAGACCACTAGAGGGAGCAGATTTTACCAACAGTCCACCGAGGATACCTCACCACTAACGAAAGTGTAAACCCAGAGATAGCAACACAACAGATCTTAATTTCTGTATTAGGGTTTCATTAGAGGGAATCTCTCAGAAAACTAGTTGAATTATCAGTGTAAGCAAAAAAGCAAAACAATGCATCGTGTAGCAGATCTATATGTTCTTTATTTTCTGTTGTTTATAATGTATAAAATAACCTCTTTTCAATATTGCCATTTTTCTTTTAGCAAATGTGATTTTTCCCTTCTATTTTTCTTTTGTTTACCTCTTTTTTTCATATTAGCGTCCATGCACATAGCATGTACGAGGGAGTGGGGTTTCTTAATTAACTAGTATGTCCTTCTTCCACAGAATTACAGAAAAATTATTGGGTCAACGTAAGCAGTGTCTCTTTTTGGTTTATTTTACTTTAATTTGTTGGTGACAGTGGTAGTTATTTAACAGGGACATGGACACCATCAGTTGAAAAATAACCCCATTTCTGTCAAATTTTGACCTTTTGTTACAAGTAACATTTAAAATTACTAGAACTGAAAGAGAATGGAGAAAAATATTTTTCTGTTTTCTCCTTCCATCACATTTGTTTACTTTCTGAAATTAACAATATCTTTGTGTGTGTGTGTACCAGTTTCAACATTTTTCCAGTATAGTCAATTCACCTGTTGCTTGTGTGGGTCTTTCACAAAGCAACAGGGGAGAGAGAAACATTTTTAAAAGTAGGAAAATGTGATTGTAAAACCACACAGATGTAGTACTTGCAACTACTTTTAACTCATTTCTTGAAATTAACTAGATTTCAAGTTGACAGTGGCACTGTAAGATGAGAAATATAAATTCTGGAGCAAAGGTTATAAGGAGACTGAATTCAGGGCCAACATTTACTTGACAGTAAAACATCCCTTTAAAATGCCAGTGAACTTACCTCTCCCCCAGTGCAAGGAAAGGGACTTGAATATCTTGAAGTGCAAATTGCTCCTTTCTTTGTCACATCATCCTCTAGGCCAAAAGTTGCCGAACAGTTAGTGGAAAAATACTTGTAAGGCTTCCATGTTTTCCCAAAATCCTGGGACCGCTCCAGAACCATGGCTGCTGGCCTTGGTGACTTAAACACCATGATTATGTGAGTAAAGTAAAACTCAGCTTCCAAATCCAGCTGGATCCTCTCCTTGTGCACATCCTCAGCTGACTGCCACCATGTGCGAGGCAATCGGAAGGAAGAGTCGGCCATTGCAGAGGGCAGGTGAGCCAGATGGGTGTGAGCAGCATTGCATTTGTCACACTTGGGCTGCTTGCATGTCAGGTCCGCATTCTCACTATATGAACAGTAAAACTCGGTGGAGTTGCGTCCACATGTGGTATCTGTCCACAATCTTCGTCCATGGGCTAGGTTTCCCATTCGAGGGTTGCATGCTTTTTCGCAATGGGACCCAACTCCAACAACACTGCTCAGTCCTAGGTGAAGGAAAGTATGTGTTAATCTAAAGCAATTGATCTTTAACGGCATTGCTCTCAGACGCCTGCATTCAGGTTACCATGTGAAACAGCTCCCTGTGTAACCTTCACACAAGTGTAGCTAAATCCTGCACTGGCCAACACAGAGATCAAGAAGAGAAGCCCAGAGTCAGGGGCTGAAGGGAACTGCTGCAGACTAGGGCAGCCCTCAGGACTGCATCTGTTTCAGTGGCCAGAGAACACCTGGAGCACAGGCCTGCCCCAGCCATACTTCCTCCTGGTCCCAAAATGCCCCTGGCTATTCCACTGAGGGGCATTTACAACAGCCCTACAGCCCCTTTGCCTCAGCCTAGCTCCCTCTCCCTCTGCAGTGGATGCTACATTAAACCCAGGGGCAGTAGATGCCGCCTAAGGCTTAGTGTGGTAGATAAGGAACGCTCCAGGGTTCCCTGGAAACCACATGCAGGAAAAAGTCCTATTGGGTAGTTTCTAGGGAACCTTGAGGGTTTTTTAGTTACTACAATAAGCATTATGGAGCACTCCCTGGTAGGGCAGCCACCTCAGTTGGGAAAGGGAATATTCCCTTCTCTTGCTGTCCTGTGTTAGGGGAAACCAAGCTGCTTCCTGAGCTATCCCAGAAAACCCTGAGGATTTGAAGTGGGGCAGTGACCCTGTCTGAATACCCACAAAGATATATTGGTATCTCAGGGTATGGCCATACAACCCCTCTCCTCAAGACCCCAGAAAGAGACCCATCCCATCACAGGACAGGGAGGAGGCCATGAAGAAAGCAGTAAGTAGCGTGGAGGTTGGGTGGTGCTAGGGCTTACTGGGCAGATGAGATAGCTGAGTTCTGGGTAGGAGACAGGAAGGCGAGTTGTGGAGGGATATTCAAGCAAGGTGCTTCAGTATTCCTACTGAGCCTGGAGGTTGTTTGCATAGTAGGAACACTGAAGCATCCCCTCCCCAGGTGCTGCAGAGGTCAGGATTTAGCCGGTACACTGGTTCATATTTTGGAAGTTTGTCACTAATGGTGTGTAAAGAAAAAATTCCACTGTTGAAATGGTGCTGGCAAGTTGCCCTGTAATTTAGTCTACGTGGTTTTTGTTCAGGTTTGTCTAGAAGTCTTGTTGATTTAAAACTCATGCAATTACAGTGTCTACACGGAAAATAAAATCACCACAGGGGTTCAGTATGAAATCTTTAGCAAAGTTACAGTCATGGTTTAGTAATTTTTATTATAAACTTTCCACCTATTAATGAAGCTGACAGTCAGTCAGGAACTAGATTGTATTTTATGACCCATAGCCATTTAACTTAAAAAAAAATAAACAAAACAGCTCTGATGACTTGAAAATGGGCATGCCAAAATATTTGAGGTGCATAATGTGTTCTTTATCACTGGGCCAAACAAACACAATAAGCTTTATGCATTAACGATTATGGTTTCTTCTTGGTCTTTTTGCTAAGTTCAAGTGTCATTTTGGTTTACTATCCAATACATCCTCTATCTGGGGGCTATTACTGTTATTCAGCTTTGGTATATATTAGTTGCACTGGAGTTCTATCCTGCATTAGCAGAGGGGTAGATTTAATGATCTGATAAATTTTCCCTCACCCCCATTTCTAATACCAAGGATCTATGCAAGTTTTTTATACAGATTACTCAGAAAAGCTGTGGAACATTGTTTATAAAGCACTTACAAATGGGCAGATTGCATTGGCTAAAAATATCTTGGAAAGATTTTAATGACCAAAATACTCTGTGAAATAATGTATCCCCTACAGGGATAAGAAATTAAGTGCACTAAAAAGGACAGTTGCAGGCAAGAACTAAAATAAGACAGTCTCAGCTCACATTTACAAAATACACTTATGCCCATAACAGTGAATAAATACAACTGTAAAATTTACAGAACAACACTTATCCCTTATAGAGATCCTTTTCAAAGCACTGACCAAACATAAACTAATGGACACAGCTCTCCTGAGAGATAGGGAAGTAAGTATTTTACCATGTGCGTTATCAATTAGGCTTACCATGGGCTGACTTAATTTATGTGATGGCTGCTTTTTTGGATTCTTTAGCTACATTATTGTAGTGAAGTTACCTGTTAAATAAACAGGTGAACGTTTACGGTAGCACCCTCCACCATTACATTTAAAATTACTACCTCTAATAGCAAGCACTCTTGTGAAGAAATAAATATGTCAGTTCTCAGTCAGGACTCCAATACGATTTTTAATGAGTACCCATATTGATCAAGTGCTATCTTTGTGCTCAATATTGTATAGTATATAGAGGAAAACGTGGACTAAAATCATTGCCCTGCTAAAGTCAATGGGAATTCCAGTGGAGCCAGGATTTCACCTATAAGTTCTGCCCCAAGGATCTTACAGTAACTATTCAGATGCAAAAGCATTATACTTAAATTGACAAATGGATTAAAGTAAATAAAACACTTTCTGTAGTCCTTTGGTAGGCCTGTCTCTTCAGGGCTCTGTCCTGCAGAGCTCGTCCATGACGTGCTGAGCACACAACTCCCATTAAAGTCCATGGGAGGTGAGGATACTCAGAAGTGGTTAGCACCTGTTAGCATCAAAGCCTTATTTCTATACTCCCAGGGGCTTTGAATCAGGCCCATAGTTTTCATTCCTCATTTGGGAGTGGATCCTGCTCCCACTGGAGTCAATGGGGACAGGTTCAGGCTGTTGGAATTCACAAGCCATTGCCTCTTATATTGGGGGAAAAAACAAAACCTTTGAATAATAGGAGGGTTTTTTTTTTCAAATGAAAAAAATTAGAATGATGGATGCAGAGTGCTGCAATTTGTGAGATGTGACAGTTTTCTGGCTTACTGCTGTTTACCACAAGAATACAGCAAAATTGACAGACTGGAGCATAAAGATTTTCACACTGTCAGCCACAAACTCACGTCAGCTCTTCCATTACCAGAAAGAGGTGCGTCTCCATACCCCTTAATGGTTATGCTTAACCATATGCTATTTCATACTCTATATACTGTGCATACCACTGAACAGCAATCTTTAGTAATGGACAAGAGCACACAAGGTACACCATGACTCACCTGTAAAATATCCAGGCCTAACATATGCTTCCTGTTTAAGCATTTTTTCAGTTGACACACATGCCTAGTAACATTTCACTTACGCCCTTGCAATTGATTATATGATTTTTCTATAACAAGCTGATAATGCGGTTTGTTCAAAAAGAAAATCAGCCCATGGCTTGAAAACATTCCAAGAAAACATATAAACAGTTTATATAACACAATATTAAAGCCTAATTGTGAAGTGTTTTGAGATCCTTGTTAAGTACAAAGTGTTTATTATATTAAATACATTTGGCAAGGGTAGGAAAGGGGTTTAAAGCTTTGGTTTATCTGTGTGCTAGTTTTGCCATCAGTACTGTAAAGATAATTATAAGCATGACTAAAAACTTTATTTACTACATTGTGAATTCTGCTTTTCTCACTCCCCTCCAATACTGAAGTAATGGTTCCCACACCACGAGGATAACTGACACCAAGGCCTTGGCTACACTTACCAGCTAGTTCGACGGCTGGAAATCGAAGTTCTGGGTTCGACTTATCGCGTCTAGTCTGGACGCGATAAGTCGAACCCGGAAGTGCTTGCCGTCGACTGCGGTACTCCAGCTCGGCGAGAGGAGTACCGCGGAGTCGACGGGGGAGCCTGCCTGCCGCGTGTGGACCAAGGTAAGTTCGAACTAAGGTACTTCGACTTCAGCTACGTTATTCACGTAGCTGAAGTTGCGTACCTTAGTTCGAATTGGGGGGGGTAGTGTAGACCAAGCCCAAGATTGTTAGAGCTACATTATCTTGTAGATCTTAGCTGGTAAGACTCAGACTAAGCAGTAAGGAACAATCTCAGTGATACACTGTTGTACTATATGCTAACCAGATACCAAGGAGCTTCTAAATAAATAAGTCAGCCAAAGGGAGTGAATGAAAGCTATCTTATCTTTACTTCATGTAAAGGTGCTATGAGCAACATGAGCGTAGGCACTTTGCAGTGTCAGTGCTAAGGGTCAGTAAAGTCCAGGCATGTTTATCTTATTTGAGATCTTTAGATTGCTTTGCTTGTGCATAAACTTGAAGTAGCAGTTACTTCAGAAAGAATGCACGTGTCTGACTTTTCCCTCAGAGTCAGATGTGATAAAGGGATAGCTCATAGAAATTATAGCTGGAAAACACTTATCAGGACACCCACTCCATCGCCTACCAGGGCAGCTACAATGGACTGTTTGGTGCTTTGCCCAGTCTAATTCTGGCTGTCTCACATGGTGAGCTTCCTAAACTTTCAGTGTCAAGAAGCTTTTCTTGCTGTTTTGTTTAAATATTCCTTTTTTCACTTTCATTCTCATTACCTCCTAGTTATATCCCTCTCCAAACTATTCCAGACAGTCACCATGTCCCCTCTAAGATGTTGCTTAGCCAGTCTGTACCTACAGTATTTAGCCGTTGAAAACTCCCCTTACTGCTGAGGCTGAGGAGATGGACACAAGACTGCTGGTGTGCGTCTGCAGTGTTGGATGGGAAGCAGTGTGACAAGCTGCCCCATATGGAATTTAATTTGCATTCCTGAAAATAAATTCTGGGAAAACGAGAACTGACTTGGGAAATACGCCCATAGTATGTCCAGGAACTAGTGGGAAAGGAAAGTGAAAAAGAGAGAGAAAGGTGACTTGAACATAGAACATTTTACTGTTTGAGGACCCCTTTCTGAGGAATCAATAAAAACCCAAACAAAAGAACCTCAGGTGTGAATGCACACTTCTCAGAAACACTGACTGTTCCTGACCATAGAAGAGGCACTTTTTCCCTTTAGAGGCCATTCCAGCTATAGCTAAAATAATCCAAGCTCGTTATTCTCTTTCCTGCTAAGGAAGCTCCTGTTCCCTGTATCCATATGCAGAAAAAGGGCTGAGGTTAAAAAAGCAACTTAATGGCATTCACCAGTATGCTACATTGTCATCTTTCTTTCTTGGACGAACTGCGCCTTCCTGATGTCTTCCCTGGCTCTCCCATTCCACTTGACTTTTCACACTCTCTTATGAACTTGTTAAAGAGCCGATCACATTTTTTTTTAAAAAAGCGAATGTTACATCTTTTCCTTGAGAGGCGGCTAAGGAACACTGAGATCCGAAACCTGTACAGGAAAAGTCTAAGAGTGTCTGTTCATATACACGGTGGTGTACATTGCAAGTAAAACTCTTCTTTGTTCGTTCTGAAAATGATAATCGGGCTAGAAAGATAAACTTTGATCGTTAAGGGTAAATACTGCCCTTAACCAGCGGCTTACATATACTGCTGTAGAAGGAGGAAGATAGGGAATATGAAGCGATTTCATAGTCTGAAACTGTGTTCCCCAGCAGCTTTATTCCTTTCTAGAGGTTAAGGATGGGGGAGAAGGTTTAGAAGGAATGAAAATACATCAAGACCCACCTGCAGCTACAGCAGAGCAGCCCAGAAGTGCAATGAGCCAGACCCAGCTCTCCATGGCCAAACTCCTGGTCAAAGTGCATGAATCAAGGAGGAGGACCAGGAGCCTGGAATCTCTTCTGCACATGAAGAAGGTTCTCCAGAGCAAATCCTTCCCGGCAGGTCATTCATTCGCCACTCACTGGCGTGCTAAGGGCAGGAGGGAGGCTCCAGCCCCCGAGTCTCCCCCGGGGAGTGACATCGCGGGACAGCTGGTGGCTCCTCCAGCCCCCGGGGAGCCGCGTGCCTCGCTGAGAACATTTCACTTCCCCGCGGGGACCCGCCGGGCTCCTGCTGCTCCCGTGCAGGGCATGGCAAGCCGAACTCTCCCGACCTTTCACTTCCCGGCCGCCGCCGCCTCCTGCGGCTGCTTCCTCCTAAGGGGCACTTGCAGGAGGTGCATTTTATTGCATCGGTCCCGATCTCTGTGTCTGTGGCGCCCGGGCCCCCTCCCGCGCTGGCTATCCCCTCCGTTGACAGCCCCTGGCTCCGCAGGCTGCAGCCTCGCCGTACTGCAGCGGGAGCACGGAGCCAGCCAGCGCGAAGAGACTGGCTGCCGCTCCAGGGGGCTGGGGGTTGACACCGCCCCCAGCCACATCTCCTCCAGCGCAGCTACCGGCGCCCGCTACCACCCCGCCTCCCTGTGTCCCCAGGAGCAGCCTCCCTCAGGCCGGGGGCGAGCGGCTAGCTCCGACTGCCCGCTGCTGGCGGGAGCGTTCCGGGGGGCACGGGCTCGCCCGCCTCAGACCCGAGCGTGCTCAGAGCCTCCTCAGTCAGATGGACAGGACAGCAACTGGGGGGGGGGGGGGCGGCCAGCCCCACTGCCCCAGCCTCCCCTGTCCTGCTCCGACCAGCGCTTCTTCCAGCCCCTCCGCCCCGCCCAGCTATTCCTGTTCTCCCCCTCAGCCCAGCTAACCCCCTGCTCCATGCCCAGCTAGTCCTGTTCTCCCCCGTCCAGCCCAGCTAGCCCCCTGCTCCCTGCCCAGCTAGTCCCTGTTCTCCCCACTCCAGCCCAGCTAGCCCCCTGCTCCCCTCCCCCCTCCAGCCCAGCTAGCCCCCTGCTCCCTGCCCAGCTAGTCCTGTTCTGCCCCCTCCAGCCCAGCTAGCCCCCTGCTCCCTGCCCAGCTAGTCCCTGTTCTCCCCACTCCAGCCCAGCTAGCCCCCTGCTCCCTGCCCAGCTAGTCCTGTTCTGCCCTCTCCAGCCCAGCTAGTCCCCTGCTCCCTGCCCAGCTAGTCCTGTTCTCCCCCCTCCAGCCCAGCTAGCCCTTCTCCCCTCCCCCCTCCAGCCCAGCTAGCCCCCCGCTCCCCACCCAGCTAGTCCTGTTCTCACCCTCCAGCCCAGCTAGTCCTCCTGTTCTCCCACCTCCAGCCAAGCTAGCCCCCTGATCCCTGCCCAGCTAGTCCTGTTCTCCCCGTTCCAGCCCAGCTAGCCCTTCTCCCCTTCCCCCTCCAGCCCAGCTAGCCCCCTGCTTCCCACCCAGCCCAGCTAGCTCTCCTGCCCTTCCCCCTTCCAGCCATCCCCTCTGCCACCCATTATCCTTCTTCCCTCTCAGCCAATAGCTCTCCCAACCATCTGTCTCCAGCTCAGTTATCCTTCCGACCTCCCTTCCTTCCTTCAGTCATTGCTACCTCCAGCCATTTTGCCCCAGCAATTTCCCTCTCCTATCCAGATCAGCCACCCCATTGCCACAGCCACCCCCTTCCCAATCAACCCCTCCTGCTTCCCAGCCCTTATCCCTTGCCCCCACCTCAGCCCCAGCCCCACAGCTCAGCCATTCTTTAGTCCTACATCCCTTGTGTCAAATGGCCCATGAAGCAGAGACAACTCACTTCCAGGCTCCCACCTGAACACCGCTGGGGCCTATTTGACATAAGGAGGGAGGAGGGCTGGATTGGAGACTGTGCTGCCCTGAAAGCCATTTGCTTGCTTGTGCTTTAAACACACCAGTGGTTCCCAAACTTCAACAACCTGTGAACCCCTTTCACTAAAATGTCAAGTCTCACGAACCCCCTCCTAAAAATGAATATTTCCAGGGATTTTCTCCTTTATCTGAGTATAAATTATAAAAGCAGTGATCTGGGAAATATAAAATTTGTTTTTATGACATGCATATTACACACTATTTATTATTTATTATTATTTATCATTACAGTATTTTTATTACATTATGAAAATGGCGACACTCTTCCAATATCGCACTTTTGTAGCTTGTATCACTTTGAATAAGCCTTTTATAAGACAAGGCTCCTATGTTTCATCAAGGAGTATCAGATCTGAAACATCATGAAGGTATTTAAGAAGCCAAGTCAAAGAGTTCCTCCTACACAAGCATTCAGGTCTTGAGCAGTCCAGGCAAACAATTCACATTACAACAAAGCTTAAACTTGTTCTTCATAATAATTAAAAAAAGCCCAAACAATACTAGCTGCCTATTTAATTTTAAAAACAGCAAAAAATATCCACCTCCCTTTCCATTTCTTATACCGAGTCTTGAAGTTTAAATCTCCTCAGTGTGATAGATAGGCTTGCTTTGACCTGCTTAGCTCGTGGAAGTCCAGTGGCTCCAGGCTGCTGGCCCCGTGCTGCCCGGGAGTCCCTAGGGACAGCTCTGTCCGCCATTAGGGAATTTTTTTCCGAGAACCCGCTGTAACATTTCACAAACCTCCAGGGGTTCACGAACCCCAGTTTGGAAACCACTGAAACACACACACATTCGTCACAATCCCTACACCAGAGTGACAATATAAAACAGTGCTCATCATAATACACCTGTATGTGATTCCCTTCATTCCACCCCCACATTTCACCTCCCCTTCTGCTAAGGGTGAACTAGAAATCATTAGGACCTTCTGTCTCCTCAGCAGCCACCAGTTGGATGAGACACAGAAGTCTGGATCCTGTCCTCTCAGAGAGGTGACAGTCAGTCTGCAGCACAGCACTGCAACTATCAAGTGGTAAGCACACAAGAGATTAGCCTGGTGGGTATGGGACAGTGAGTTCCTGTCTAGACACACACACATGCATACTGTACAAGTCTAACTGAGGGTTAAAGAAAATGACATCAGCGGTGGAAATGAGAAGCCTACTCTTGTGTTATGTAAATCTGCACTGAAAATTAGATATTCAAAAGCTATCAGCCTAGTTTGTATTACCGAAAAGAGATAATTGAATACTGGGGGAAAATGGTACAGTTCTACAACCATAATGGATTATAACAGGACTAGATACTCTCAGAGGGCATTTTGATAGCCTATACACATGAGAGGATTATAAAATCTATGATCAATGGAGCGATATTTATAAAGCATTTTTTAATCTGGGGGGGGGGAAGGTGAAAGGTAATCTAAATATGCATCCAAAGAAGTGAGGTTTTTACTCACGAAAGCTTATGCCCAAATAAATCTGTTAGTCTTTAAGGTGCCACCAGACTCTTTGTTGTTTTTGTAGATACAGACTAACACGGCTACCCCCTGATACTAAATATGAGAGCAGTTGTTTTAAAATAAAGTTATCCAAGTTCAAAGTGCAAAGAATAAAGGCTGAAAAAATTCATAACAGTTGCAACATGCTCACCTTCCAGGTTAGATTCAGATAAGGAAAAAAAGTGATTGTTCAGAAGCTTTCCCCGCTGGTTCTTTTAACCCTCCTGTGCTGAGAATGAACATCAGAAATTGCAACTTAAAAAGGTAATTATTTAAGAAAAAATACATATTTTGTTAAAAGCCATGGCTGGTGGGCTACAAGAATATTCCCCCATCCTCCACCATAAATGATGGGCCCAGAAAGCATCTCTATAGTCTGCAGCTTTCAACATAGTACACCACAACTATCCTCTTCCACTACACCACCCCAAATGTCCAGGCAAATGATATCCTACTTGTGTATTTCCTCTTCAAAGATCTATTCCATTCTACTAATGTTGAAAAACTAGAAAGGGTTCAGAAAGGAGCTACAAGAGTGATTCAAGGTCTGGAAAACATGCCTTACAGTGAGAGATTTAAGAACTCTATCTACTTAGTTTATCCAAGAGAAGGTTAAGAAATAGCTTGTTCATGAATGAGCTATAAGTAGCTACATGGTGAAGAGATTTCTGATAGTAGAGGCTCTTTAGCAGAAAAAGGCATAACAAGATTAAATGGTTGGAAGCTGAAGATCAAAATTTGCATCTAAATTTGTCTAACAGTGAGGGTGATTAACCATTGGAACCACTTTCCTAAGCACATGGTGGATTTTCCATCACTTTAAGTCTTTAAATCAAGACTGGAGACCTCTCCACATGTTATGCTCTAGTTTAAACAGAAGTTATACACTTGATTCAGGAATTACCAGGTGAGGCTCTATGACCTGTGGCATACAGGAGGTCAGACTACATGATCATAATAGTTCCTTCTGGTCTTAGAATCTATGAATTATATCATGGCAGATTAGTTCTAGGAAGGAAGGAAAAACCTTTGAAATTTACATGGTTCTACTGCATAATCTGTCAGAGTAACCAGAAACCAATGAAACAAGAAACATTTCCAGGGTTTCAATTACAGTTTCTCTCTTAATTTGATCACTGGCTAATTTGATCCTCCTTTTAAATTGATCTAAATGTCAGGAATAAAAAAAAAATCACCTCTGTATTTAAAAGTATAACCTCCACCCTTTTTTGGGTGCTAATGAGTAATGCAACTACTAGCTATGGAAAGTTGCTATTTGGGGGCCTGATCCTGCATGACTGAAGTTAATGAGAGTGTTGTCATTAATGTACATGGCAGGCCTTTAATGCATAAGGAAGCCAGAATCCTAAATAAGAGGTGTTTTCCCTGTGTTTTTTCTTCTCTGTGACATTAAGAGGACCACATCTAATGATTTTGTCATTGATTCACACATGGCAATGGACATTATTGGTGGTATAATATGCTAGACAAACTGTGATATGCACCCTGCTGGCCATGTTGGTAACAGGAGTGACTGCTTATTTCAGTTAAAGTGACAGAGACCGACTTGAAATAAAAAAGAGGAAGACTTTTTAATTATACAGAATCAAGAATAGTGGTTTGTTTGTTTTTTTAACCTAAGGTTGTATTTTCAATACTCATTTCTTTAACTGTGTAGTTGCTCCACATTGATTTTAAAAGATACCATTCCCTGTATAGGACTGAGACACTCAGTCCTGTACAGGGAGCGGCATCTTTTGAAATCAATGTCCTGCAAAAGTCATATAAAGAGGAAATATCAGAGGGATATGTAGTCAGTGTTGGGTCTAGACTCAATTAATTCCAAGAGTGCTAGGCGGCAGCAGAGGACATCTAGAAGGGAAAAGGCCAGCCCAAGAGCAGCCTCTCCTGGAATCTCTCTGTAATAATATATTTACTTGAAGTGTATTATTAAACACTTGATGTCTCTATGTACTGTTTAGATTTCCAGACAGGTTCCTGATAAACAAAGGAGACAAAACTGAATTTCAAGTTGTGTGGATGTCTGTTTGTTTGAGTCTGTAAGCAGTTGTTGTGTTTAATAAATGCCTCCTGTTTATGACAGACTGATTCCATATATTACGACACCCCACCCACTTCAACATAAGTGGATCATAGAGATCAAGCTTAAATAGTCCCCAAACTTGGGAAAAGCAGCAAAGAACTAACGTAGATGGTTTGGACCACAAGCACTGTCTATTTTTAAAATACTTAAGGAATCAACTTCAATAAGTTACTACCCCTGAAATGATTTTAAAAATCTACCACTAGAAGCTGCCAAATTAAAAAAAATAAACTGAAAAATATGTGGAAAGTCACAGTGACATATTTGACTGAGGATGAGGGTACAGGGGTGCTGGAACAATTTGTATAGTTTGGGTGCAGTGAACCATTGAACCAAATTGTAAACCCTGTATATGATGGAAACCACTTCAAGATGGGGGAGGGAGGGGGGGCTTCAGCAGCCATTCCCAGCACCCCTAGTTCCAGCACCTATGCCTGGATATAATTTAAGGATTGGAATTTTCATCAGCCAGTCAGATTTCATTTAAATTATTGTTAATAGGTTTGCACAAATGTAACTGGATGGCACTTAGTAAACAATTCTATTGATGATGCATAAGAAGGATTACTATTTTTATTTTGCAACAGAGGGTCCTGTGGCACCTTTAAGACTAACAGAAGTATTGGAGCATAAGCTTTCGTGGGTGAATGCCCACTTCATCAGACGCAAGTAATGGAAATTTCCAGAGGCAGGTATAAATCAGTATGGAGATAAGGAGGTTAGTTCAACAAGGGAGGGTGAGGTGCTCTGCTAGCAGTTGAAGTGTGAACATCAAGGGAGGAGAAACTGCTTCTGTAGTTGGATAGCCATTCACAGTCTTTGTTTAATCCTGATCTGATAGTGTCAAATTTGCAAATGAACTGGAGCTCAGCAGTTTCTCTGTGGAGTATGATCCTGAAGTTTTTTTTGCTGTAAGATGGCTACCTTAACATCTGATATTGTGTGGCCAGGGAGATTGAAGTGTTCTCCTACAGGTTTTTGTATATTGCCATTCCTGATATCTGACTTGTGTCCATTTATCCTCTTGCATAGTGATTGTCCAGTTTGGCCAATGTACATAGCAGAGGGGCATTGCTGGCACATGATGGCACATATAACATTGGTGGACGTGCAGGTCAATGAGCTGGTGATGTTGTAGCTAATCTGGTTAGGTCCTGTGATGGTGTTGCTGGTGTAGATATGTGGGCAGAGCTGGCATCGAGGTTTGTTGCATGGGTTGGTTCCTGAGTTAGAGTTGTTATGGTGCGGTGCATGGTTGCTGATGAGAATATGCTTAAGGTTGGCGGGTTTTCTGTGGGCGAGGACTGGCCTGCTTCCCAAGGTCTGTGAAAGTGAGGGATCATTGTCCAAAATGGGTTGTCGATCACTGATGATGCGTTGGAGAGCTGAGGACTGTAGGTGATGGCCAGTGGAGTTCTGTTGGTTTCTTTTTTGGGCCTGTCTTGTAGCAGGAGGCTTCTGGGTACACATCTGGCTCTGTTGATTTGTTTCTTTATTTCCTTGTGTGGGTATTGTAGTTTTGAGAATGCTGGTGAAGATCTTGTAGGTGCTGGTCTCTGTCCGAGGGGTTGGAGCAGATGCAGTTGTACCTCAGCGCTTGGCTGTAGACAATGGATCGTGTGGTGTGTCCGGGGTGGAAGCTGGAGGCATGAAGGTAGGCATAGCGGTCGGTGGGTTTTCGGTATAGGGTGGTGTTAATGTGGCCATTGCTTATTTGTACTGTGGTGTCTAGGAAGTGGACCTCCCATGTAGATTGGTCCAGGCTGAGGTTGATGGTGGGGTGGAAACTGTTGAAATCATGGTGGAATTCTTCTAGGGTCTCCTTCCCATGGGTCCAGATGATGAAGATGTCATCAATGTAGCGTAGGTAGAGAAGGGGCATGAATGGATGAGAGCTGAGGAAGCGTTGTTCCAGGTCAGCCATAAAAATGTTGGCATATTGTGGGGCCATGCGGGTGCCCATAGCGGTGCCACTGGTCTGGAGGTATATATTGTCACCAAATTTGAAATAATTGTGCGTGAGGATAAAGTCACAGAGCTCAGCAACAAGTTGTGCTGTGTCATCATCAGGGATACTGTTCCTGACAGCTTGTATTCCATCTGTGTGTGGGATGTTTGTGTAGAGAGCCTCTACATCCATGGTGGCTAGGATGGTGTTTTCTGGGAGTTCACCAATGCATTGTAGTTTTCTCAGGAAATCAGTGGTGTCACGGAGATAGCTGGGAGTGCTGGTGGCGTAGGGTCTGAGTAGGGAGTCCACATATCCAGACAGTCCTTCAGTGAGAGTGCCAATGCCCGAGATGATGGGGCGTCCAGGATTTCCAGGTTTGTGGATCTTGGGTAGTAGATAGAATAACCCCAGTCGGGGCTCTAAGGCTATGTTGATTTGTTCCTGTGTTAGTGTAGGGAGTGTCCTGAGTAGATGGTGCAGTCAGGGCCGGCTCTAGGATTTTTGCTGCCCCAAGCAAAAACTATTTTGGCCGCCCTCCCCCCCCGTTTTTTTTCTTACCCCACCCCCCAGCCCCGCCTCAACTCCGCCCCTTCCCCAAATCCCCAGCCCTGCCTCCTCCCCCCAGGCTCTCAAGCCTAGGAGGGAGGGAGGGAGAGGGAGAAGCTGCGCGTGCGCCGTGGCCACTCGGGGTCTCACCCTCCCTCCCAGGCTCTCAAACCTGGGAGGGAGGGGGAGATCCCGAGCGGCTGCGGCGCGCGAAACAGCTGATTCGCATGCCGCTGCTCCCCCTCCCTCCCAGGCTCTCAAACCCGGGAGGGAGGGGGAGATCCCGAGCGGCTGTGGTGCGCGAATCAGCTGTTTCCCTCCCGGGTTTGAGAGCCTGGGAGGGAGGGGGAGCAGCGGCGCGCGAGCGGCAGCAGCGGAGGTGAGTTAGGGCGGCTGGGGCACATTTTTAGGGGCGGCATGGCCCGCGCCAGAATGCTGCCCCTAAAAATGTGCCGCCCCAAGCACCAGCTTGTTTTGCTGGTGCCTAGAGCTGGCCCTGGGTGCAGTTTCTTAGTGTATTCCTCAGTGGAATCTGAGGAAAGTGGCCTGTAGAATTTGGTATTGGAGAGTTGTCTGGCAGCCTCCTTCTGGTAGTCAGACCTGTTCATGATGACAACAGCACCTCCTTTATCAGCCTCTTTGATGATGATGTCAGGGTGGTTTCTGAGGCTGTGGATGGCATTGCATTCTGCATGACTATTTTTATTTTGTAATATTGCAGTATTCCTCAAATGTGCTAGACACTGTACATGCTCATAGGAAGACTTAGCCCCAGTTCCCAGTCTTTCAATTTAATAGAATCCAGCTCACTGTCTCTCAGTTGTGTTGGTCTGCAGGGTCAGCAAAAGTAAAATAAACCAAAACCAAACCAAAAAGAATAAAGTCTTATTTTGGCCAGCAAATAAGACTGAGTAAGCACAGAGAATTTATTTGGTCAGTTAGGATGGTACCATTTTCCATAGTCACTTTCTGGATTACTACCACTCTTCAAGTATCAGAGGGGTAGCTGTGTTAGTCTGAATCTGTAAAAAGCAACAGAGGGTCCTGTGGCACCTTTGAGACTAACAGAAGTATTGGGAGCATAAGCTTTCGTGGGTAAGAACCTCACTTCTTCAGATGCAAGTAATGGAAATCTCCAGAGGCAGGTATAAATCAGTATGGAGATAACGAGGTTAGTTCAATCAGGGAGGGTGAGGTGCTCTGCTAGCAGTTGAGGTGTGAACACCAAGGGAGGAGAAACTGCTTCT